>NC_057813.1:586114627-586339911 GCF_018294505.1 Triticum aestivum | reverse complement strand
CCGGCCGCCCACTCCTCCCTCCTCCTCCGGCTGCCCACTGTTCTTAGTAAGAATTAGTTTATTTTTATTTATAGTATTTGCTTAGTTGAACTAGTTAAACTAATAGAACTAGTTGAACTAGTTTATTTTTAGTAAGAAGTAGTTTATTTTTATTTATAGTAATTGCTTAGTTGAACTAGTTAAATTAATAGAACTAGTTGAACTAGTTTATTTTTAGTAAGAAGTAATTTATTTTTATTTATAGTAATTGCTTCGTTGAACTAGTTAAATTAATAGAACTAGTTTATTTTTAGTAAGAACTATTTTTTAGTAAGAACTAGTTTATTTTTAATTATAATAAGTGTTAAGTTGAACTAGTTGAATTAATATAACTAGTTTATTTTAGTAAGAAAATTTAGGTATATGAGATTTGATGATCTAATTAAAATTTTACTCGGCGGAATATACAGGCTTAGCTGTGTCTCCTTGGAGTGATCGTCATCCGAGCTACCTCCACTTCCTCTACACCCGAGTGGGTGAGCTAAAAGTCCACCTCCTCCTTATCCACCTTCCTCTACTTCCGAACTAGGGTATTTAGGTATGAGATATATTGGAATGTTTTTGTCAATATTGAACCATTGAAATGCAATGAGCACCAGTTTATGCTCCTGTGCGAAGTGTTCATTCATTTCTGAGTGACCTATGTTCCAGCAAACTTTAGGCTCTCGATATGTCCTATTTTAGCAAAGGTCATGCCGGATTTTTCCGTGAATTTAAGCATGACTTGTGCTAGAATATGTAGGAAATATCGAGTGCCCCGGATTTGCTAGAAAGAGAAATAAACGACATTTTGAGTAGACTTTAAGTCTGTCGGGGCTCCATTCATGACTGTCCAAAAATCGGTGAGGGAGAGTCTCCACCATATATGAGAGAAGAATGCCGACTATTGCCGTGGGGGTCACTTTTCCTTCTTCTCTTTGTGCTAGACCTTTGATATGCACTAGGGGAAGAAGGATTAGCGACCATCATCGATGGTCGAAAAATCGGTGACGGAGTGTCCACCATATATGAGATAAGAAGAATGCCAACTGTTGTCGTGGGGGTCGCTTCTCCTTCTTTTCCTTGTGCTAGATATTTGTAATGCACTAGGGAAAGAAGGAGTAGCGACCATCACCAACGGTCACAATATCAGAGAGGGAGTGCCCACCATATACGTGAGATGAGCGTTTAGGAAGGAAGACTTGACAGACCTAAAGTCAACCCGTTGCATATTGAGTAATAGTGATCTGTGTGTTGAGTTCCCTGGTAGTTGCATTCAGTCGATTTTTAATTAATGTTTCAACTATGAACATAGGAAATGTCTGATGACGAAAAGAAATTAGGTATGTGCGAATACTGCGAAGACGAGCACGACCTGTGTGACAGGCCTCACCTAGTTGGTGGTAGGCGCTTCAGCATCAAGCTGGATGACACCTTTGAAGTGCATACAGTAAGTCACAACAACAAGTATTTTTTCGTAATTAAGCATGACTTCTGCTTCTTTTGCTTCAACTCATAATTTAATTTTTTTACTATTCTACTAGCGTATCCCCTGCCATGCAAGAATATATGTCTTGGATAAGGTTGGTTTTAGTACTATGGAAACTATGGAGGTAAAAAGAGTTAACTTGAGGACCGAGCATGGTTATAGTTTTCCCGCAAAATTATACAATACAGATACCTACACCCATTTTGAATGCAAACAATGGAGAGAACTATGCAAGGCTTATGCATTTGAGCCTGATATGCTTATCACCTTTCATATTCATCCAGAAGATGATATTGAAGATAATATCAACATCTGGGACGATGTGCAGACGCCTCCAGTTCGACCATTATGTAAGTTTCTCAACCATATTTATGTGTTGGATATTGTTTATTCAAAAATATTTTACAACTAATTTCTATTGACAGCTTATTTCAGTTCAAGCAAACATTTGCAGTGCTTGGTACACAAGACCTACCACTGTCCCGGGGCTGAACTAAACTGCGAGGAGACAAGTCATTATGTTTCATGGCTTGAGGATCTTCATACTGTCAAGACAAATTATGTTCATGGCTATGACTATGATGATTAAATAGTGTTGGTAGTAATAAATATGATGATTATTAGCTAGTGTTGTTCATGATGATATGATGCAAGAGTTTTTATATTAATATGATGATGATGATGATGATGATGATGACGACGATGATGAGTATGTTATTATATCATTGGGTGAAAGAACCGCATATTAGTTTTAAGTGGATGGATCCTAAGTGATCAAGTCATGGATTATCGTTATAATCCATGACTTGGTCACTTAGGATCCATCCATTTGAAACTAATCCGCGGTTCTTTCACCTAGTGATTTGATAACTCATTATAATGTAAAAACAATCTCTAAATTGCTACTGTATGAAAGATTGAATAAAGGTGTATGAATATGACCTAAAATTGAAAATAAATAGAATATGGAACAATAGTAGTAGCGCGGGCAGAGAGAAGCGCTACTAGTAATTACCAGTAGCGGTTGTTTGGGAAAGCGCTACTACTAAGTAGATATAGCAGTAGCGCATGCCAGCAGGCGCTACTGCTAAACTTTAGCTGTAGCGCCCTATCAGTAGCGCGGGTACCCGCGCTACTGATATGCCAATAAACCGCACTACTGCTAGGCTTTTCCCTAGTAGTGGAAGTGCAAGGTGATGATCTTGATTGTAGAGACAGTCAAGAGGACTGTTGCTGACCAGAAGAGATCATGTGGCTATGCTCCACACATTTAGATGCTCATCAACTCTAAGATGGTCACATGCACATATCTTTTGGAGAAGGAGCACCTTCCCCTGAGGCCTGAGTTTGAGGACAATGAGATTGTCATGGATGCATCACATCCTACATCAGTAGAGGCTCAGGAGAAGAGGGAGAAAGCAAAGGTAGAGAAGGCATCTCAGACTTCAAAAGTTCCAGATGCCTCAGCTGTACACCTCAAGACCAAGCAGGATCAGCTTAGCTATCTACTTGAGGCCACAGTGAGAATTGAAAAGGATTAGCAACCCTGACTCAAAACCAAGAAAGTCTTATGAGGATCATTGATACTAAATTTTATGATCTAGACTTGAAGGTCACAGAGATCCAGACTACAGTTGAGCAACTCCAAGAAGAAGCAGAGGAAAGGAGAGGGAGAGCTACCACTGAAGTTTTTCAGAGAGTGCCAAGGGCATGAAGGTCTATAGCTGTGCCAGCCAGTGAAACTAGAGCTACCACATCAGCACCTATAGCTACTGCCTAGTTGCCCCTCTAGTTGCAACTCCACCAGCTCCATATAGACCTCTTCAGATGCTTTTGTTGCAGGACTCCTCTCAACGCCACCTTCATAGACCGGAGCTCCCGGAGATCATGCTTAGAGAGCCGCATAGCACTATGCATTTTCAAGCTTTTTGGTAACTTGTTGCCGAAGGGGGAGAAAGTGTATAGATCATAGACTGAGAGAGAGAGAGAGAGAGAGAGAGAGAGAGAGAGTGTGTGTGTGTGTGTGTTTTGCTTTATTTTGCCTCTCTTGCTAATTTTTGCTTGCGTGTTTGGTTGCTATTATTTGTGCTTGTGTGTGAGATACTCCTATGATCATGTGTTTGATCATATTATGCTTTAATGTGTGCTTGAATGATGATATATTATCTCTTATGTATGATTGTTCATATCTTGCCTTGGTGATGAGTGCATGCTATTTATATTCTATCATTTTGAGCGCTCCACCAAGATGTATGTGACATGGAAGAGTAACCCATGATCCTAATCAATTGTGCATTTGCATTCAAAAGCAAATTTTAAATCATGCACAAATTCAGGGGGAGCTCTTGCTTATCACATACTTTTCAAAGCGACGATGTACTTCATTTATATTATCATTTGGCGAAGCTTTGATCTATATGTTGTCATCAATTACCAAAAAGGAGGAGATTGAAAGTGCAACTAATCCCCAGGTGGTTTTGGTAATTCATAACAACATATAGCTCATTGAACTAATATCCATTCAAGATTAATGTTTTAGAAAGTTCAATGATTGGCATGGCATGGACTAGAGATGTGGACCCCTCGAAATGCTAAGGACACATATTGGCAAACGCTCAAGACTCTTCATTTTAATTTTAGTGATCCAAGATCACATCGCGTCCATAGGAAAAGCCAATACTATTAAAAGGGGATGAGGTGTTTTTTAATGGCTTTCTTGCTCAAAATGCTTAGTGATATGCCCCAAAATCCCTCAACCACTTTCTCATTTCCACATATGTTCTAATCCTAAAGTCAAACTCGGCCCCACCGATTTGATGTACTCGGCGCCACCGAGTTCACATAACATAGCCATAGCCAGAAACCCTAATTAGTTCGGTCTCACCGATAGGGATCTCGGTCTCACCAAGATGGGATTGCAAAGTCTCTGTTTCCCTTCGCACCGTTTCGGTCTTGCCGAGATGAGAGATCAGTCCCACCAAGTTTGCAATGCAAACTCTCTATTTCCTTTTCGTAACATTTCGGTCTCATCGAAATGAGTGATCGGTCCCACCGAGTTTGTTTGGCCAAGTCTTTGTTTGCTTACTGCTGAAATCAATCTCACCGAGTTCATGCGATCGGTCTCACCGAGATGAGGTTTTGCCCTAACCGTAGCGCATCGGTCTCACTGAGTTGATATTGTCGGTCCCACCGAAAACCCTAATGTTCACATTTTGAACCAGATCAGTCCCACCGAGTTTCACTACTGGGTCTCACCGAGTTTGGTAATTTGTGTGTAATGGTTAGATTTTGTGTGGAGGCTATATATACCCCTCCAACCCCTTCTCCATCAGAGAGAGAGAGAGATCCATGAGAACGTGCCTACACTTCCACTACTCATTTTCTGAGAGAGAACCACCTACTCATGTGTTGAGACCAAGGCATTCCAATCCAACCACAAGAATCTTGATCTCTAGCCTTCCGCAAGTTGCATTCCACTCAAATCATCTTTCCACCATATCCAAATATGTGATTGAGAGTGGAGTGTTGGGGAGACTATCATTTGAAGCACACGAGCAAGGAGTTCATCATCGACGCACCATCTATTACCTTTTGGAGAGTGGTGTGTTCTAGATTGGTTAGGTGTCACTTGGGAGCCTCCGTCAAGATTGTGGAGTTGAACCAAGGAGTTTGTAAGGGCAAAGAGATTGCCTACTTCGTGAAGATCTACACAAGCGACGCAATTCCTTCGTGGGTGATGGCCATGGTGGGATAGTCAAGGTTGCTTATTCATGGACCCTTCGTGGGTGGAGCCCTCCGTGGACTCGCGCAACCGTTACCCTTCGTGGGATGAATTCTCCATCAACGTGGATGTACGATAGCACCACCTATCGGAACCACACTAAAAATCTCCGTTTCTACATTGCGTTTGCTCTCTCCAAACTCATCCCTTTTACCTTCATATGCAATGATTTACATTCCGCGACTATACTCTTAGAATTGCATGTGTAGGTTGATTGCTTGACCTGTGTTGAGTGGCTAAAATCCGCCAAGACTTAAAATTGGGAAGAGGCTAGATTTTTATTTGGTCAAGTAGTCTAATCACCCCCCTTCTAGACATACTTTTGATCCTACACACGGAAAGTCAGGCACTGCCCAGGCGAGCGCGGACGCAGCCAGTGGAGGGCGCAGGAAAATGTGGGTGTGGACCCGCGTGCGCTACGCGGCTGGGGTGCACATAGGCGGGTGCGGGGCTGCGGGCGGCAGTGGCGCAGCAGCAATAGCATAGCCAACAGTAGAAATGAAGTAGCAGTCATCACATCAGCAGGCGGTGCAGTAACAAGCGATAGCAGTAGTGACAAGAACAATAGCAGTGTGATGAGCAGCGGCAACAAGCAGTAAAGGTAGCAGCACAGACAGAGAGCAGCAGAAGCAAGCACACACGTACGCGGGAGCTCGGGGACAATGACTACGACAACAAACAAAAGGGGAAAATGTGGGTATTAGGAAGATGGGTTCACAACATTTCCAACGGAGGCGACGGGGAGGCCGGAGGTGGACCGGAGCCGCGGAAAATGACGTCGGACGCAGGTGATGTACGCGATGGAGATGCGTTCTATGGAGAGCGCATGGGGCGGCTCTACTTGATTTGAAGCTCTGAATGGATGAGGTCAACAACGGCGGTTCTCCTAGACTAGTAGGTGCAGCAAACAGTGGCCGGTGGCTACACGAGCAGCAAGTCGAGCTCGACGGATGGGATCAGCCATGTTGTGGTAGGATGAAGCAGCATAGGGTGGGGGAAGAAAGAGAGGGCTAGGGTTTTGATGGTGTCCTGGACTAGGGGGTACTCACCACATCGTCTCCCAATCAGTTAGATTGGGCCGAGGATCGCCATGGCCGTATACCCATGGGGCAGTTCAGACAGCCGATGACATGCATGAGGAAGATTCTACAAGACTTGGTGATCAAGACAAGGACTCCTCCCCACCGGCGTATTCGACTAGGACTCTTGTTATCCTAGTCCTCTGTTGCATTATATAAACCGAGGCTGGGCTAGTTGATAGATAAATGATAGATCATTATGACATTACTCATCATAACTCTAGGGTTTAGACCACAACATATGATCTCGAGGTTGATCAACTCTTGTAACCATATATTCATCAAGATCAATCAAGCATGAAGTAGGGTATTACCTCCATCGAGAGGACCCGAACCTGGGTAAACATCGTGTCCCCTATCTCCTGTTACCCATTGATCCTAGATCCACAACTTGGGACCCCCTACCCAAGATCTGACGGTTTTGACACCGACAATGGTGCTTTCATTGAGAGTTCCTTTGTGTGATCGGCAATGGATCAATGTTTGGTATGCGGATCAACTGCGATGTCGGCGTCTTCATCGCCGGCTCGACTGGTCACCTCGGCTGGTCCGAGAACCAGGCTCCTCTTTGGATCGTCAAGATCAGACATATGTCCTCATCATCATCAACTCCGATCTCTATCAAGATCATGGAGGAATAATCCATGGAGCTCGGGGGCTCAACGTCAACATTGCCCTCGTGCGACCGAGCTGTTTTTCTAGACAGCGAACTCGTATCCGCCGTCACCGCCTCCTCGAGCATCGGTTTGATGATTGCTTTGGTGGAATACTGTGGAATTAGGTATATAGCAACCCTCTAAAGTTTCATCGCGTTCTGATGGAGGAATTTTCGGCGATCTATGATATACTGGAGTCCTGTCGAGTCTGGATGGGAATCTGGACGAGTTTAGGGCATGGTCTCCGGAGCCTAGCTCGGAGGTTATTTGGAAGATCCAACCGTTCATCTTGTGCGGAATTTCCATATCAGCCATGTCTCAAAATTTCAGCTTGATCCGACCGTCCAAACTCCGGGAACCTTCCGATTAGTGCATCACTTTTCAGATCTGTTTTCTGCGCCAATACGGGTCTGACCAGAATTCATGTTTCTTTATGAACGCGATACTGGACAACCTTTTTAAATGAGTTTTCTTCTAGGGGATTGTGCATTGTTCTTAACAAGTGCCCATAAAATTTTAAGCCTTCTCTGAGGCACTCTTCACCATCCCACTAGTGTCAAACCGGTCCGGTAACATTGCTCCATGTCTGCCCACCTGCGCTAGACAGATCGTCGGTTCATCGAGCCAAGCCTAACCTTATCGGATCATCCGCTCAGCAAGCCGAACAAGAGTTCGGCATCATGAAGACTAAATTATCACCAACACCCTCACCCCACGGATTGCACGGGTCAGGCGCGTGGACATCGCTGCTCGGTCTCTTCATCAACCTGGCTATGACCGCGTCACAAATTATCACTAGCGTCGGCATGGCCACATTGTTGCTTCTTAAAGCTGATGTCCATCACGCCGAACTGCTTCAACACCTCGGCTCACATGGCAGCCGCAACTTCTCCTTACCGACCCGTTCTGTTACCTCGGCCTAGACCGGGGGCTTCTTCATCTCTTCATCAACCCACTCCGGAGACTTCAGCGTCACCGGCCGACTAGCTTCGTCACGTTAGCCGGACCGGGGGCTTTGCCTCGGCGAGCTAACCTTTGATCGGCATGCCGCTTCATCACCCATCAGGCAATGAGTGTGTGGATCGAGTCCCAATTTTGGGAGTCACTTTTCTTCAGATTGCTATGACAAATAAACCAGGTGCTATTAATCCTAGCAATTTTTTTGGGTCTATTTTTTCCAAGGAGTTATTACTCTGGTTTGTTCCATCATTTGTACACATGTCTATCAAATGGCGGCCGCATTAACGACTATCGCGTGGTGGTTCGTTCAGTTTCCGTACATAGTTCAGTGAAACGCCAAATCCGGAACTCGGACCGACCTGTGAATTTAGGCTTTGCCACGCCTTTACCGCATCATACTAACGCCCTGCGTCGACATTGACTTCCGCGCCAGGCCACATCTCTTTAAATAAATAATTTTTGTGTAAAGCAATTATGCAAGGATTATATATATATATATATATTTATATCATTATTTTTTGTACCTCACTATTTTATGTGTTTAGGTAATCGACTTCGACTGCGTCACGCGGTCACTTCGGCAAGCCGACGTCGTCATCCCAATCGGCATAAATCGGCTCGCATGATCACCTTGTTGGTCGAATCACTATACCGACATGTTTGGTTGCCTCGGGGACTTCGACATCATAGAGAGGGTTCTACCTCATCGGGTGTTCGACGCACGGGCCATATTCCTTTAATTATTCACTTTGCACAAATTATTTATTATGCTACATTTTTTCATTTATTATTTTTACTATCTCCTTCTTGCACTATTTTCTGTGCACAAGTAGATTATCCGGGTTGGGCAGCGCTGTCACCTCGGCATACTGATGTACCACATCACCTTGGCTGGACCGGGGCCTTTGTCATCACTTCATTAACCCACACTGGGAACTTCGGCGTCATACTGCTGGCCTACTCCGTCGCCTCGGACGGACTGGAGGTTCCACCTTGCCACATTGGCCGTGTTATGTCGTCACTTCAGAGTGCCAAGCTCTTCGCTCCGCCACCTCAGGACTGGCTTGAGGGCTGGAACCTCGTCCCGCCGTAAGCTCGGACCGCTTAACCGAGCACATTAACCAGCTAACTCGCTTTCATGCTCAAAAACTTTCAGTTTTAAGTTTTGTTCGGCTCGACCAAGCACTATACTTTTTTGACAAAAAGTTGTTTGTGAAAAACTTCCTTGTCATAACTTTGTTTGTGACACACAAATTTAAATACCCCGTTTACTTCGGAGCTTCCTTTATGAAGCCTTTCCTCTTGCAAATGATTATACTTGTACAATTTCGTTCCTTGTTCGTGTATTAGACCACAATATGCACCATGTTGACTTAAGTGATTTGCAAGATGGGTTGCCTTGCTCCTGTGTTTACCCCAACGTTCCCGATTGTTCGGCTAGGGAGTAAAGGGAGCACCTATGCGATTGTCATGATCGGGTCATCCGAGCTCAGACCTCAGACTGGGTGAAGCCGAAAGCTAGCGCTCTTATTGTTTTCAATCATGGTCGGCACACAACATAACTCATGAGTACAAAAAATCTATTGCACAAGTCTCATAGTAACAATGAGCAACCAAAGAAAGGTATCGGTGGAGGTACTATTTTCTTCGAAGATGCTTCTTACACTTCGTCAGTAATATAGCATAAGTTCCCTGAGCACGCTTTGTCTGTTACAGTCTTATGGCCTGATTGCCTGGTTATCAGAAACATCGTCGATATTCTCGACAGGTGGAGTACATAACACTTTTCGGCCCTTAGCCGAAGAGGGAGAAGCCGACGGTCGGTTAAGACACGTTTAAAGTTAGGGTGAACACAGAAATGATATAAGTACTTCAGTACATACAATCATTTTACATAAAATTCTTCTACTCAAGTCACTTGGGGGCTCTTAAATTAGTATGAGTTGTTTTAATTCTTAGTCGTTGCAAAGTCTTTTTCTATCACTCCTTTCTTGACGCAAGTGTGTGGTCAATAGCCGGATAGCCTTGCTTCTCTCTAAATCCGCTCAAGTTTAGTTTGCTAAACTAGCCTCGGAGATGCACTCCACCTTCGGGATAAGGAGGTTGAAGCCGTCGGCTGACCCGCTTGAAGTCTTGAGATCGGATGTGTCATATTAAAGCACTACATAAGCACTTTTTTCTAAGACCAATTTTCGGATTGGCACCGAATACTTGATCTTGTTCGGTCGTCTACTTTTTACTTACGTTTTTTGGTTTTCCAAGCTTATTGCACTTTTAAACTATTTCTGTGTTTCAAGCATTAGTCTCGCAGTGCAACTCCAGACACCTTTAGAGATTCGGCAAAAAACATTCTCGGATATTGCTATATATGCATCGGTTTCGAATTGTGTCTCTGGTCAATGGTTGGGTTGCCCGGCTCTTGTGCTTGCCTCCTATGTTCCGCTTTGTTCGGCTAGGTGTGCAAAGGGAGAACCACTGCGATTGTGCTTCCAGCTCGCATGGTTAAGTACCTCAGTGGAGAAAACCGAAAACTAACTGTCGCAATAAGCATAAACTGGTCAGCGATCCGATGACTCTGTTAAATGAAGGGTCGTTCATAACATTGGCCGAAGTGTTTATGGCTTGACCTAGGTTGTCACCGAACACTAACCAGGGGCTCATAGTTAGCTTCCCCAGTTTAAAGCTCCTATGACTATGTGAAAGTTATAAAGCCCCCATATCCGATTGCCTCGTTTCCGCTAACACAACCGCCTTCGGGCACCGAGACATCGGCTAAGGGTTGTCTTATTATTGCGGAAACACCCTGCATAGTATTTACAAAGGGTAGAAGCCGATGATGGGCCCCTTTCAACTGATAAACGGTCTCAGCGGAGTCAAAATAAACATATCATCAGCATTTGTATTTAATATACAAGGGCCGCCTTCCGTAATCATCGTTATCAAGCCATCATATGCATCAATTTGACTTCAGATTTTGGCCAAGCTGGGTTGCCTAGATCCTGTGCTTACCCCTACATTCCTGATTGTTCAGCTAGGTGGTAAAGGGAGCACCTCTGTGATTGTTACTATCGGGTCATCTGAATCAGTGCCTCAGATTGGGTGAAGCCGAAAGATAGCAATCTTAAAGGATCACATTGTCGGCAATGACGGAAGTGAAAATTTTGGGTCATTCATATCATAGAGTTTGAGAACTTTCCCCGCACTACATCCCCAATATTTTCCTCCCACATTGATTGGAGGTGAGTTTTCATGATCATAATAAGCATGACGACAAAAGAAAGGAACCGGTAGCGGGGATATTTTCTTCGGAAGATGTTTCTTACGTTAAAACGTAATATAGCATATCTCTCTGTGTACCTTTGTTTATAAAACCATATGGCTGGATTGCCTTGTTTGTCGTAAATCTTTGCCCTCATAAAGACTTTATAAAGTGGGACAAACACTCCCTGGCTACTGGTCGAGGAGGTTGAAGACGATGGTCGGTCAACAAAGTTTTGTACAATGCGGATCTGAGCATTAATGATGTAAAATACTTGGATACATAGAATCATTACATATAAAAATTGCGACTAAAATCCATTTACTGCAATCCATCTTTTAAACCCCTTGGGTCCTACCTTGGCGAGCTCGGATTTCGACCAGCTCTAAACTCTTTTAAGAGATCTTTATTCTCTTTCCAAGAAGTTTGTGTTAAACACAACAAAATTTTCTATCAAACGGATGTCGATCCTTAATTCGGCCACCCGTGCCCACATTAAGGCTCGGAGGCTACTGGGCTTTGCGCTCATTATTTACAAATATTAAAGGGGCACATCGATCCCTTAATCTAGTGTTGCCACCCGACAAGTGTCTCGGGGGCTATTGCATAGCCTATTCAATGCAGAAAATTCAAAGTGCTCAGTGTTCGGCATAACCGAACTATGGACAGGCGCGTCTTCGGACGACAATAAGTACCATATGGTACTTATCCGGCATCAAGCTGATATATAACGGCGGCTTCTCATGACCCTCTGTTAGGGGCCCGTCGGACAATCACTATTACCTCTAATATATTACATTGTGTTTCTATTCCTATGTATGCTGCCGAGCTAGGAGTTGATCCTCAGGCCGATTTCACGACCTGGGTCTCAGGGGCTACCAGGATCAGCAGTTTTATGTTTTCCTTCGGGTGCATCTCGGATTTTAGGCCGATAGACACCTTGAGGGCTACTGGCAATACATCTCATCAGCAAATAAATTTACACGCATCGGAAATAAAATACGTAAACAATCAGCCCAAGCCCAAGGTGGTGCATCACCTCGGAAGCAGTCCGACATAAAGCTCGGATGCAAGTGGCTGGCTCTATAGAGGGCATTTCCGGCATTAAGCTCGGCTAACTTCCTTTAAACTTCTTCAAGCCAAGGTGATCTATGACACCTCGTATACAGTCCGGCGTTGGAGCTCGGATACAGTCCGGCGTTGGAGCTCGGATGTAGTCCGGCATTGGTGCTCGGTGATAACCCACAAGTATAGGGGATCGCAACAGTTTTCGAGGGTAGAGTATTCAACCCAAATTTGTTTATTCGACACAAGGGGAGCCAAAGAATATTCTTAAGTATTAACAACTGAGTTGTCAATTCAACCACACCTGTAAACTTAGTATATGCAGCAAGGTGTTTAGTAGCAAAGTAATATGATAGTTATGGTAACGGTAACAAAAGTAAAGACAGCAAAAGTAATGTTTTTGGTATTTTGTAGTGATTGTAACAGTAGCAACGAAAAAGTAAATAAGCCTAAAATAGTATATGGAAAACTCATAGGCACCGGATCAATGATGGATAATTATGCCGGATGTGGTTCATCATGTAACAGTCATAACATAGGGTGACACAGAACTAGCTCCAGTTCATCAATGTAATGTAGGCATGTATTCCGAATATAGTCATACGTGCTTATGGAAAAGAACTTGCATGACATCTTTTGTCCTACCCTCCCGTGGCAGCGGGGTCCTATTGGAAACTAAGGGATATTAAGGCCTCCTTTTAATAGAGAACCGGAACAAAGCATTAGCGCATAGTGAATACATGAACTCCTCAAATTATGGTCATCACCGGGAGTGGTTCCGATTATTGTCACTTCGGGGTTGCCGCATCATAACACATAGTAGGTGACTATAGACTTGCAAGATAGGATCTAGAACACACATATATTCATGAAAACATAATAGGTTCAGATCTGAAATCATGGCACTCGGGCCCTAGTGACAAGCATTAAGCATAGCAAAGTCATAGCAACATCAATCTCAGAACATAATGGATACTAGGGATCAAACCCTAACAAAACTAACTCGATTACATGATAAATCTCATCCAAACCATCACCGTTGTTCTTGGATCAGTTTCCCCGACGTCTATGGGGCCGGCGGACCGTACCCCTTTCGGTTCGGGGGGGCGGAGGTTGCACGAAGAGCGGATTGAGGTGAAGCACACAAGCAGTTTACCCAGCTTCGGAGCTCTCCGGAGAGATAACACTCCTACTGCTGCTTGTCTGATTGTATTGTCCTCTTGCTCGAGAGAGCTAAATGTTTTTCTGGCTTTCGAATGAGTCCCCCCCCCTCTACGTTGCGCATGGGCCTCCTTTTATATGCTCAAGGGGTCACCGACAGGTGGCACCGTAAACAAGGGTACAAATGTAAAAAGAGAGGTGGTTGGTACAGTTACTTGTACAGTGTTTCCTACCTAACCCTGACGGCAGGGGACAAGGGCATTAAATGCCCGTCTGTGTAGCCCAAACAATGCAGAAAAGGACTGTCAGGGGCGCCACCGCTCGCTACGATGGTGATCTTGTCAGCTTTGCATGCCACCGCGCACCGCTGGCTGCACAGCCTCCCGCCACGCGCGCCTGGAAAGGCCCCCAGAGCGACACGTTGGTGGATGCGCTGGAGCGTGGGCACAGAGTGGCAGCCTGCCGCGGCAAGCGCCTTGCCGCGGCCGTTGTCTTGTCGGGCTTGGAAGCTTGTTGCTCACCGGGCCTTGCCGGGATGCGTGGCGCGTCACGGCAAGTTCCTTGAAATGCCTTGTTTGGCCTTCCCGGCAAGCTCCTCTTGCCGGGGCCTTGTCTCCTGAGCTTAAATACTTTGTTCTTGAATGGCTCCAAGGGAACCATGGAGGACCTTGGCGGTCGCCCGGCAAGCCTTGCCGCGGGGTGCTACAACTGCCCGTGCACAAGTTTGGGGTACTAGGGTACCCCTATTCTAGTACACCGACAGGAGCCCCCGGGCCTGGGCCACACACGGTGCCGAGCGCTGTTGGGCCAGGCCCAAAACAGGGCACGGGCACACGCGACCTGGGTTACGCCGAATCTTACTCCGTATCCACCGCGCCCTCCCCAACGGCACGTGTCGAATGCGGCGTCGTGGGAGAGATCGTGGGTGGGTTCTTTATTCGGAAGGGCGAAACGTCCGCCCCCTCCCTCTTTATAAGCAGGGGAAACAGGGGCAGATCGTTCCCCCCCCGCTGGTTGCTACTACTCCATCTCCGCAAACTTCCGCCGCTCCCCCTTCTTCTCGAAGCCGAGAGAGAGCAGCGCTCCGCCCTCCATTGCCACCAGCATCACCAACACCGTCAACCTCTCCCACCACCTCCGCCATGGCTCCGAAAGCCGACAAGGGGAAGGGCGTGAAGTCGGCCGAGGCGCAGTGGCTCGCGGCGCTGCGGAAGGAGCGGGCGATCTTCTCCCCTCAGCTCGGTGCGCAGGAGCTGAGGGAGTACTACTACCTATTCTGGTCGACGGAGACGCGAGCGCATCCACGCACGAGGGTACTCCCGGCCGCCGCTTCGGAACTAGCTCCAAACGGGTACCCATTCTTCGCGCTGTTCTTCTATTGCGGGCTCTGCCCGCCCTTCACGGAGTTCTTCTGCGACATAATGAACACCTACGGGCTCCGCCTCCTGAATTTCACCCCCAACGCCGTTCTGACCATGGCAGTTTTCGCACATTTGTGCGAAAACTTTGTCGGAGTCCACCCCAATGTAGCCCTTTTCCGCCAATTCTTCATGCCTCGGGTCGAGAGAGGAGAGCCACTTGCCAGGGGGATCGCCTGGATCTCGAGAGTCGGCAAGAAGGAAGCGTATCTGGAGGGTGAGCTTCGCAGCAAATGGGAGGAGTGGAGAGCGGAGTGGTGCTGGATCGTCGAGGAGGACCCGCAGCCGTTCACTGCCCTACGCCAAGCCCCAATCGTGTGCGGCAACGATTGGAGCAACATGGCCCCAGAAGACGACAGATTGAAGATCGCCGTCACCCGAATCCTTCGCCTCAGGCTTGCCGGGCTCACTGTAGGCACAGCTGGCGCAGACTTCCTTCGCCGCCGCATCGCCCCCCTGCAGGAGAGGGGGAGACCCGCCTGGGAGTTCAAGAACTCGGCGGATATAATGCGGCTGCGTCCGGGTCTCAACTTCAACTTCACCGTCCTGGAGGTGGATGCAATGCTTCTGGAGCTGTTCAAACGCGACCCCCAGCACCCATTCGCTTTGCCGAGGAGCGTCGTTCCATTGTGCAATAATTCATCGCTTGACCGGATCCGCGCCATGATGACGTTGTGCGATTCCCACGGAATCGTTCCAACTTGGCAAGAACCTGCGGATGACGTCGTGCAGGCGTTCTTCGACGACTTGGTAGAAGTGCCGGTCCGCGCCGATGAACAGAAGAGCCTCACCCGCGACACTACCGATGCCGAGCTGCAGCGCATTGCCTCTAGGGCGGAAGAGGCTGCGGCAGCAGCTGCCGCGGGCGCGTTCGGGTTCACCGTAGAGGAGGCAGAGGCGGCAGAGGCGGCAAGCCTTGCCGAGCGCGAGGAGTTTGCCGGTGAGGAAGATCTTGCCGGCCCTGAAGCTTAGCCGAGCGAGGCCGGCGAGGAAGAGCCCGAGCCTTCAGACAGCTTGCCGCAGGCGGAGCCCCCGGCCCCGCCAAGAAGGCGTCTCCGCAGGGCCGGGGACGTAGCGGGGCAGCAAATGAGCCAACAGCCGCCAACCCGTGCGACACGCTCTACCGCGGCAAGCAATGTTGCCGCGGGAGCGCCTCACGCTGCTGCGGCAACTGGAGCGGGATCTTCCCGGTCCACCGCCACCGCCCTTGCCAAGCGGGCAAGGGATCCTACTCCTCCGCCTCGCCGCACCGGAGGGGAGCCGGACTTCGATCTCTCCACGCTCAGCTCTGACGAGGAGGAAGAAGAGTAAGTTTCTTTGGTGTGCTTGTAGTTCTCCAATCTTGTTGCTTTTATCTTGTCTCTGACTTGCTTCAATCTGAACCCATTCCTTTTCAGGACGCTGGCCCAGAGAGCGGCGAAGAGAGCCAAGGCTCCGGTGATTGTCATCGAAGATGATCCCACCGTGTCAGCAGGGGGTGTGTCTGAGACCACCTTGACGGACCCTATAGCCACTCCCCAAAGCAGCCCCCAGCGCAGCCCCCAGCGTAAGTTTGTGGTTTTACTTCCTGCTGTCGGGCGCACATGGGTGCTCTTTTCTCTACTGATATCTTGCTTGTTGATTTGTGTAGGAGCAGAACAGCCTCACCAGGAGGGCCCGGAAGCCGCCCCCGAAGCGCCATCTGCTTCGACTACGCCGCCAAGGGAGGAGTCCCCGGCAAGGGAGCGCTCTCCGGCAAGGGAGAACTCCCCGGCAAGGGACAGTTCTCCGGCAAGGGATGGCACTAGTGATCCTCCGGCGGTTGAGACCTCGACCGCAGATCCTAGTGCAGGTAATCTTCTTGCCTGAAAACTTCCCTTGGGCTCTTTTTTCTTCTGAATTCCCTTTCTTGGATTTTTGCTTGACTTTTCTCCCTTCTTCGTTCTTCAGATCCATCTGCTGCGGAGCCAATGGAGACTGAGGACGCCAGCGAGGAAGGCGTGCGTGGCAGTAACGATAACGCCGCCGCCAACAAAGAAGGGGCCGGTGCTGATGAGCCCGCTGGCGAAGACGCCGCCAAGGCTGCCGCCGTAGAAGCTGGCGAGGGGTCGGGCGATCGCACTGATGGCTCTGAGGCTGCAGGAGCGCCAGGCGCTGCGCCGACCGCCGATCCCTCCGCTGCTACCGCGGATCCAGGCTCCGAAGAGCCCCAGCCCGGTGCCTACTTGAAGGCCGGCGACGGTATCTTCATCAAGCTTCCCTGGGCGTCGAGCTCCAGGGCGCCGGTCGAAGGAGAAGCTTTCTATGAGGAGCTGCTCGCCTCCGCCGGGCTGTCGTTGGTTGATGCGCCAAGCAGCAGCAGTGGCGAGCCTGAGGAGGAGCAGCTGCTGCGGAAGCTGCTGTCACTCTACCGCGCACGACAAGCCAAGCTGGCTTCCCGGGAAGCGCTTGTCACGAGGGCGGGAGTCGATATGGAGAAACGCGCGGAGGAGCTCTGGGGCCTCAATCAAGAATCCCTCCGGTCCCTGGCACAGGAGCGGGAGCGACTCGCCGAGGAGCATACAACCTTCCTTCTCGAGAAGGCCGAAGCTGAGGAGGAACAAAGGCTTGCTGCCGAGAAGCAGTCCACGCGAGAAGGCGAGTTGGTGCAGCGAAAGGACAACCTTGACAGCTACGAGGAGGAGCTTGTTGCGCGCGAGGAAACACTTGGCGGGGCTCTCAAGGAAGCAAGGGACGCTGCCGCAAATGCGGAGGCCGCCAAGAAGGAGCTAGAGACGAGGGTGACGCAGTTGGAGGCCAACCTCAAGAGGAGTGGCGAGGAGCTTGCTGTGCTCAAGCGCGAGCGCGAGAAGGATGCTGCTGCTCATGGTGAGCTGCAGGGTCTTCTCGCTGAAAGGAGAATGGAGCTCAGCGCCGCCAAGGACTCCAACGCGGATCTCGAGTTGAAGCTGGCTACGCTGACTCAGACGCTGGACGCCGCCAGGGAGCGAGAGGTGACCTTGTTGGAGAAGATCAAGGCCGACAAAGCGCTGCTAGCGAGCATCGCTGTTACCCAGAACTCATTTAGGGAGACGGTGGAGCATTGGACCGAGGGTCTGGTGAATATCGCCACAGTCATCGACGGGGAGCTAGCGCAGCTGGGGATGGAGGACTTTGGGTATCCTTCCGACGAGCATCTCCAACCCAGCACCAAGCTCAGCCTGTTCTTCAAGGGCGTGGAGACGACACTCCAGCGATTCCGGGAGAGGATCCCAAAGCAGCTGGCCGACGAGTCGCGCAGAATTTGCGCGGGGGCTCTCTAGAAGGTGCTGATGAAGGTGGCCTTCCGCAACCCAGGCCTCAACCTCGCCAACGTCCTGAGGTCCTTGCCGCCTGACACCGATCTGGATGCGCTCAAGGCCCTTGTCGCACCCATTGTGGACAAGGTGAGTGAGATCAAGAGGGTTGAGGGCGATCGCGTAGACTAGGCCGCCCGTTTTCTCTTTCTCCTTGTCGCTGCTAGCCATATTATAAGATCAATCTATTAGAGCTGCGACAAGTTACTTTGTAATATAACTATATTTCTGTTATCAATTGCTACGTTATTTCCTTTACAAGATTCCTTCCTTTGTATGTTTTTACCCTACGCTTTTAGGGAACTTGTCGGCGCAGGCACCCGAGCCGCGAGCGCTGAGTGCGGGACGTCAGCAGCCTGCTGGCGGTGCCGCTTCCGACAAGAAACCTTGTCGCGACAAGTTGCAGCACACTTAAGTTGTTGAGCGGACTCGAAACAAAGTAAGGGCGCAACTAGCCACGAGTTGGTTCCTCCGCGCACAGGTTTTCCATACAAAGCACGGTCGTTCATGGAAGATAACTTAAAAATTTAAAACTAATTGCTCAAACTTTGGCAACTTAGCTTTTCTGTCATTTGCTTCCCGGCAAGGTTTCTGTCAAGGCGAAACTTTCTTGAACGATGCATGTTCCACATCATTATCTTCTCCTCCCCCCCGGCAAACTTGTGCGCGAGTGAATCTTCCTTCCTTTGAGTAAAAGAAAGAAGAGAAAATAACGATATGGAGCCTTACGGCTTGTTGTTGCTTACCGTGGATTGGTTCTCCACAAAATGTCAGATAACGCATGCAAGAAAAAGAATACAATGCATGAAATTGACAAGATGTGCGGAGCACATGAGCTTTACTTATGCACGGGATCTGCGCCCGGCTTTGTACAAAGGATTACATGCAACATCGGCAAGACTCGTACAAAAGGTGGTTGCCAGAACGGGTTCCGGCAACCGCGCCCTATGGGTAAAACTTGCGAAGATGCTCAATGTTCCAGGAGTTGCTCACCGGAATGCCATCTTCGGTCTCAAGGCGGACAGCGCCAGGCCTAGTGACTCGTTTCACCCGGTAAAGGCCTTCCCACTTCGGCGTCGACTTGTTGGAATTCTTGGCAGACTGAACGCGCCGAAGAACAAGGTTTCCTTCCTCGAAGCTTCTGGCATTAACTTTGCGGCTATGGTAGCGGCGCAAAGCTTGCAGGTATCGAACAGCTCGTACAACACCCTGAAGACGATCTTCCTCAAGGAGCAGCGCGTCATCTTGTCGCAGCTGCTCTTGCTCAAGCTCATCATAAGCGAGCACTCGAGGTGACCCGTATACGAGTTCTGTGGGGAGAACTGCCTCGGCTCCATAGACTAGAGCGAAAGGCGTCTGGCCAGTGGCTCGATTTGGCGTCGTCCTGATCGACCAAAGAACCACCGGCAGCTCCTCGGTCCAGTTTCTTCCGCACTTGCGCAGCCTGTCGAAAGTTCTGGTCTTGAGCCCGCGCAGCACTTCAGCATTTGCCCTCTCCGCTTGACCGTTGCTTCTCGGATGAGCAACAAAAGCGAAGCAGATCTTGGCGCCAAGATCTTGGACGTACTGCATGAAGGTGCGGCTCGTGAATTGCGTGCCGTTGTCGGTGATGATCCTATTAGGGATCCCGAAACGGCAAAAAATCGACCTGAAGAACTTGACTGCTGACTGTGCTGTCACCTTCCTCACTAGTTCCACTTCCGGCCACTTTGTGAACTTGTCGATTGCAACGTACAAGTACTCAAAGCCCCCGACAGCTCGGGGGAAGGGGCCGAGGATATCGAGCCCCCAGACCGAAAATGGCCAGGATAAAGGGATCGTCTGGAGAGCTTGAGCTGGCTGGTGTATCTGTTTGGAATGGAACTGGCATGCATCACACTTGGTTACTTGTGCAGTTGCATCCTGGAGGGCTGTCGGCCAAAAGAATCCTTGCCGGAATGCTTTGCCGGCAAGTGCTCTTGCGCCAATGTGGTGACCACATATGCCTCCATGTATCTCTGCCAATAGCTTTTGTCCGTCTTCCCGGCAAATGCACTTCAATTTCACACCCTTGAGTCTTCTTCTGTACAGTGTGCTGCCAACAAACTGGTACATACTTGACTGCCGGGCTACTTTTTCCGCTTCTTCTTGCTCTTCGGGAAGTTCTCCTGTCTGAAGGAAATGGACAATCTGTTGTGCCCATGCTGGAGCTTGTGGCTCGACAACAAGGACTAAAGGCACATCTGCTGCTGCGGGAACATCCGCTTCTACGGCAAGAACCTGCGGCTCAACCGGAGCTTGATGTTCCCCGGCAAGCTTGCCGGGGCAAAGCTTGTCCGGAGCGTCTGCTACGACGGAACAAACCATAAGGCTTGCCGGAGCAGACTGCTCTTCAGCATCCTTGGCGTTGATCTTGGGGACTTTCTTGGCGGCGGCGTCAGGGAGCTCTGCCGGAAAATAGTCACCAGAAATCAACTTCCTCTTCTTGTTCTGTCCCGTTGATGGTGTTACAGATGGTTGAGTCAGCTTGAGCGCAAAGATCCCTGGTTCCACAGGCAACTTTAGTGCGGCGCACTTTGACAGGCCATCAGCAATGTCATTCTGAGCTCTCGGAACATGCTCCATCTGTAGGCCGTCAAAGTGCTCTTCCAGCTTTCTCACTTCATCAACATATGCTTCCATCAACGGACCCTGATAATTCTTGTTCACTTGGCGGACGACAAGCTGTGAGTCACCCCTGACAATGAGCTTCTTGATCCCAAGGTCTGCTGCGATCCTGAGACCGGCAAGCAATCCTTCATACTCTGCAGTATTGTTGGTTGCTTGCTCCTTGGGAAAGTGCATCTAGACTACGTACTTGAGGTGCTCTCCGGTGGGTGCGACAAGCAGCACGCCCGCACCGGCGCCTTGCAGCGAGAAGGCACCATCAAAGTACATCAGCCACTCTTTGCTCGCCTTCTTGACGGGGATGCTCGTCTCTGGAATTTCTTCATCTTGTGTTGGCGTCCACTCTACTATGAACTCTGCCAATGCTCTGCTTTGGATAGTTGAAGTACTCTCAAACTTTAGGCCAAAGCTTGACAGTTCCAGTGCCCACTCGACAATCCTGCCTGTTGCTTCTGGATTTTGCAGTATCCTCTTCAGCGGAAAACGAGTGACGACTGTGATCTCATGTGCTTGAAAGTAATGGTGCAGCTTTCTCGAGGCCATGAGAAGGCCGAAAAGCAATTTCTGCACACCAGAGTACCTTCACCTAGCCCCCTGCAGAAGGGAACTGACAAAGTAAACTGGGCGCTGCACCATTCTCTTCTGCATCTTATCATGCTCCTGCGCAGATCCATCCTTGTCGGGACCAGAGCTTGTCGGCGAAGCCCCCTGTTTCTCGCTGGATGCGTCTGCCGTGGTTGCCGGCTCATCATCTGCCTCCCTCTCCGCCACTAACGCAACACTAACCACTTGGTTGGTTGCCGCTATATACAGTAGCAACTTTTCTTGTGGCTTAGGTGCGACAAGTGTTGGAGTGGAGGACAGGTATTTCTTCAAGTCCTGCAGCGCAGCCTCCGCCTCCGGAGTCCATTTCATTGGACCTGCCTTTTTAAATATTTTGAAAAATGGTAGGGCACGCTCAGCAGATCTAGAGATAAACCTGCTGAGAGCAGCCACGCAACCGGCAAGCCTTCGTACATCCTTGACGCGCTTTGGTGCTTCAATCTGCTCAATGGCCTTGATCTTGTCGGGATTGGCTTCAATTCCCCGCTGAGACACGAAGAACCCGAGAAGCTTGCCGGAAGGGACTCCAAACACGCACTTCTCGGGGTTAAGCTTGAGGTTGATCTTGCGCAGATTTGCAAATGTCTCATCTAAATCTTGAATCAGGGTCGCCCTGTCCTTGCTCTTGACCACTATATCATCCATGTAGGATTCCACATTTCTGTGCATTTGTGGCTCAAAAGCGTGGTGGACTACCCTTGCAAATGTTGAACCAGCATTCTTCAAACCGAAGGGCATCTGTATGAAACAGTACGTGCCACATGGGGTGATGAATGCGGTCTTCTCCTCATCCTCTTCTGCCATGAAGATCTGATGGTATCCTGAGTATGCATCAAGAAATGAAAGCAAATCACATCCGGCCGTGGAGTCAACAATTTGGTCGATGCGCGGCAAAGGAAATGGGTCTTTGGGACAAGCTTTATTGACATCGGTAAAGTCGATAAAAAGCCTCCATCTCCCGTTAGCCTTGCGCACGACAACAGGATTGGCCAACCATGTGGGATGGAGCACTCCTCTGACAAGGCCTGCTGCTTCCAACTTCTTGATTTCTTCTGCGATGAACTCTTGGCGCTCCACTGCCTGTTTCCTGACTTTCTGCTTGACGGGCCGCGCATGAGGACATACGGCAAGGTGGTGCTCAATTACTTTCCTGGGAACACCGAGGATGTCAGACGGTTGCTACACAAACACGTTGACGTTCGCCCACAGGAAAGCAACGAGCGCGATTTCCTATTTAGTGTCGAGAGTGGCACTGATGGTGAAGGTACCACCAGTGCCATCCTCCTTGGCGGACACCTTCTTGGTTTCAGGTGGAGCTGCCATTGCCTTCTTACACTTGCCGGTGGAGCTCGATGGTGCGTCCTCGACGGTAGCGCAGCACTCCAAAGAGGTGCGCTTGCCAGAGTGGGCATCAGAACTCTTGCCGGACTTGGTCTTCTTCTTCCCCCCGGGAGCTTCAGAGGCAAGTGATTTGTGATATGTTGCGGCTGATGCTTCCCAGTAGATCTTGTCGGCGCAGATAAGAGCATCCTTCTTGTCGCCAGGGACAGAGATGACACTTATCGGGCCTGGCATCTTCAGCATGTTGTAGGCATAGTGAGAGGCTGCCATGAATTTGGCGAGTGCTGGACGGCCGAGTATCCCATTGTAAGGCAATGGAAAGTCAGCAACGTCAAAAGTAACCCTCTCAGTCCTGAAGTTCAACTCGCTGCCAAATGTTACTGGCAATGTGATCTTTCCCTTTGGCTTGCTCCTTCCCGGATTGATTCCTTGGAATGTACCGGTTTCTTCGAGCTCGCTGTCAGGGATCTGGAGTTTCTGGAGCACTGCAGAGGAGATCAGATTCAAGCCGGCCCCGCCGTCAACTAACATCTTAGTGACCTTGAGGTTGCGGATAGTTGGTGAAACCAACATCGGCAAGCACCCGACTGTAGTTATGTCATCAGGGTGGTCCTCAATATCAAAGATGATAGGCGTGCTGGACCATTTCAGAGGCTTGCGTGACTCGACGGGTGGTTCTGCTGCACTAACTTCCTGCACCCACTGCTTGAGCTGGCGGTGCGATGTATGCAGAGAAGCGCCGCCGTCAACACATAGGACCTCTGTGGCTTTCTGGAACTCCTGCTCATCAGTCTCCTCATCATCCATGTCTTCATCGTCGTCATCATCTTCATCCTTGTCGCGGCCGCGGGGAGGTCTGTCTCCTTGCCGCTGCTTGGCCTTGCCGCGGCGTTCTCCTCGGCCGGGACGTTTCTTGCCGGTCCCTCCAGCACCTTCCTAGGCTTTCTCCTTGTCGCGTCGCTCGTATTCAGCTTTCTGTTGCTCAACAAGCTGCTCAACCTTCTTGCAGCTCTAGAGGTCACGGCCCTTGGTGCGGTGGATCTTGCAGTACTGCTTGTTGGTGCCGTCCTGCTTGTCGGCAACTGCTACAGCTGTGGCAACCTCCTTGCCGGAGTTACCAGCTTTGGCTTCCTTGGCGCCACCACCGTTGCCGGACTGCTCGACGACTAGCACCTCTTTTCCTTTCTTCCTCCTGTTGTTTCGCCGCCGGTATTTCCTTGCCGGGGCTGCATCATCGCTGTCAGATCCTCCTGCTCCTATGTTCTCTTCGGGGAGTCTCCTCCCTTCCTCAGCACGCGCACACTTGTCGGCCAGGGCATATAGCTCACTGACGTCTTTGATCTTGCACATCACCATCTCCTCCCGCATCTTGCGGTTTCGCACGTTCTGATGGAATGCGCCGATCACCACGGCAGGGTGGACGTCTGGGATGTTGTGCTGTACACTGCTGAATCTCTGAATGTACTTGCGTAGGGGCTCTCCTTCCTTCTAGGCGAGCAGGTGAAGGTCACTCTCTTGGCCATGAGGCTTGTGGCCGCCTGTGAAGGCGCCGACAAACTGATGGCATAGATCGGCCCAAGAGGATATGGAGTTGTCCGGCAAGTGCATGAGCCAGGATCTGACGTTGGGCTTGAGCACCAGCGGGAAGTAGTTGGCAAGGATCTTGTCGTCCCGTCCCCCGGCAGCCTGCACCGCAATGGTGTAGATGCTGAGGAACTCCGACGGATGCGTCTTGCCGTCGTACTTCTCCGGTACGTCTGGCTTGAAGTTCTTCGTGCTGGGCCACTGGACTTGCCGCAGCTCACGAGTGAACGCAGGGCAACCTACCGCGTATGGCAAGTCGCCTGGTTCCCCTGGCGCATGCATGTCGATAGAGGGCCCAGCGCGCTTGTCGGATTGACGTCGCGCTTCTCTTTGGCGCTCGATGCGAGTACGAGCGTCTTCTTGCTGTCGATCGCAAAGAACTTGGCGCTGATCGCGACGATCTCGTGGATCCGACGATGCGGTGGAGTCGCTGTCGAGGTGGATCCGGCGAGTCGGCGATCTTGGCCTTCGGGGTGGTGATTGTATGTTGGTTGCACCTCCACCAGTTTCATCGCCACCGGCTCGCGCCTGGCAACCCTGCTGCGGCAGCGACGTGCTCGGCTTCCGCGGAGTGTCGCCGTTGGCGTAGCCGATGAGACTCTGAATGGTGGCCCTCCATTCGTCGATCTTGTCCGACGTCGGAGGGTAATCCAAGAGCAGTTGAGCTCGCGCCAAAGCTTCTGCCGGAGTGGTGTGTGGCAGTGGCGGACGGCGCGAGGAGCGGGATGTGCTCGGACTTCTAACTATGCTAGAAGGAGCATTATCCCGTCCGGGCGACCGTGTCTCGCTTGTGCTGGCACGTTGGCGTGCAGGCTGGTCTTGAGCGCCCCGGGATCCACCAGCTTGATCTTGGCCCAACAAACGTATGGTACTGCGAGTACCATGACGTTGTCGGTCCTGCGCCTCCTGAGATGGGCGCGGAACAAGCGCGGACGTCGAAGTCTACGCCGCCTTGCCCTTGGACCTGGCAGCGTCGTGAGCTTCCTCGTCGACGTCCGTCCTTCCGCCGGCGTCTACCCCACCACCCGTTTGCTCCGGTGGCGGTGGGATCGACGTGGACGGAATAGCTGCCTCCGAAGCCTTCTTCTTCGATGGCATGTTGATGAAGAAAATGAAGATCTAGCTCGTGTGAACGCCGGATCAGGTTCACACAGCCTCGACGACCCCTACCTGGCGCGCCAAAGATGTTGGGGAAACTGATCCATGAACACCTATGGGGCCGGCGGACCGTACCCCTTTCGGTTCGGCGGGGGGCGGAGGTCGCACGAAGAGCGGATCGAGGCGAAGCACATGAGCAGTTTACCCAGCTTCAGAGCTCTCCGGAGAGATAACACTCCTACTGCTGCTTGTCTGATTGTATTGTCCTCTTGCTTGAGAGAGCTAAATGTTTTTCTGGCTTTCGAATGAGTCCCCCCCTCTACGTTGTGCATGGGCCTCCTTTTATATGCTCAAGGGGTCACCGACAGGTGGCAACGTAAACAAGGGTACAAATGTAAAAAGAGAGGTGGTTGGTACAGTTACTTGTACAGTGTTTCCTACCTAACCCTGACAGCAGGGGACAAGGGCATTAAATGCCCGTCTGTGTAGCCCAAACAGTGCAGAAAAGGACCGTCAGGGGCGCCACCGCTCACCACGATGGCGATCTTGTCAGCTTCGCATGCCACCGCGCACCGCTGGCTGCACAGCCTCCCGCCACGCGCGCCTGGAAAGGCCCCCAGAGCGACACGTTGGTGGATGCACTGGAGCGTGGGCACAGAGTGGCCACCTGCCACGGCAAGCGCCTTGCCGCGGCCGTTGTCTTGTCGGGCCTGGAAGCTTGTCGCTCACCGGGCCTTGCCGGGACGCGCGGCGCGTCGCGGCAAGTTCCTTGAAATGCCTTGTTTGGCCTTCCCGGCAAGCTCCTCTTGCCGGGGCCTTGTCTCCTGAGCTTAAATACTTTGTTCTTGAATGGCTCCAAGGGAACCACTGAGGACCTTGGCGGTCGCCCGGCAAGCCTTGCCGCGGGGTGCTGCAACTGCCCGTGCACAAGTTCGGGGTACTAGGGTACCCCTATTCTAGTACACCGACAACCGTCCAGCAAGCCTACGATGGAATTACTCACGCACGGCGGTGAGCATCATGAAATTGGTGATGGAGGATGGTTGATGATGACGACGGCGACGAATCCCCCTCTCCAGAGCCCCGAACGGACTCAAGATCAGCCCTCCCGAGAGAGATTAGGGCTTGGCGGCGGCTCCGTGTCGTAAAACGTGATATTTTATTCTCTCTGGGTTTTTTCTCCCCGAAAGCCAATATATAGAGTTGGAGTTGGCATCGGAGGGCCACCAGGGGGCCCACGAGGTAGGGGGCGCGCCCAGGGGGGGGGGTGCCCCCACCCTCGTGAGCAGGGTGTGGGCCCCCTGGTCTTCATCTTTTGTGAGGATTTTTCTTTATTTTTTCTAAGGTGTTCCGTGGAGTTTCAGGACATTCCGAGAATCTTTATTTTCTGCACAAAAAACAACACCATGGCAGTTCTGCTGAAAACAGCGTCAGTCCGGGTTAGTTCCATTCAAATCATACAAGTTAGAGTGCAAAACAAGGGCAAAAGTGTTTGGTAAAGTAGATACAACAGAGACGTATCAACTCCCCCAAGCTTAAACCCTTGCTTGTCCTCAAGCAATTCAGTTGACAAACTGAAAGAGAAAAAGAAAGACTTTTACAAACTCTGTTTGCTCTTGTTGTTGTAAACATGAAAAGCCAGCATTCAAGTCTCAGCAATTATTATGAACTAACCATACTCACAATGACACAAAGGTCTCACAATTACTCATATCAATAGCATAATCAGCTAGCGAGCTATAATAACAAAACTAGGATGACAACACTTTCTAAAAATAATCATAACATGATATAACGGAATGGTATCTCCCTAGCCCTTTCTGAGACCGCAAAACATAAATGCAGAGCACCTTCAATGATCAAGGACTGACTAAACATTGTAATTCATGGTAAAAGACATCCAGTCAAGTCATACCTGAAATAAATCAATAATAATGAATGCAAACGACAGTGTGCTCTCCAGCGGGTGCTTTTTAATAAGAAGGGTGAAGACTCAACATACAAGTAAATAGATAGGCCCTTCGCAGAGGGAAGCAGGGATTTGTAAAGGTGCCAGAGCTCAGTTTTGAAATAGAGATAAATTATATTTTGAGCGGCATACCTTGATTGTCAACATAACAACTAAAACACGACGATATCTTCCATGCTAAACAAATTATAGGCGGTTCCCAAACAGAATGGTAAAGTTTATACCCCCCCTTCCTCCACAAGTATCAATCCATGGCTTGCTTGAAAAAACGAGTGCCTCCAACATTCAACGGGTCCCAAGGGGAGTTTTGTTTGCAATTATTTTGATTTAGTTTGCACAAAGCATGGGATTGGGCATCCCGGATACCAGCCTTTTTCTCGTGAATGAGGAGCGGAGTCCACTCTCTTGAGAATAACCCGCCTAACACGGAAGATAAGGGCAGATCTAGTTAACATATGAGCTATTCGAGTATGCAAAACAGAATGTTTATTTGAAGGTTTAGAGTTTGGCACATACAAATTTACTTGGAACGGCAGGTAAATACCGCATATAGGTAGGTATAGTGGACTCATATGGAATGACTTTGGGGTTTAAGGAGTTTGGATGCACAAGCAGTATTCCCGCTTAGTACAGGTGAAGGCTAGCAAAAGACTGGGAAGCGACCAACTGGGAGAGCGACAACAGTCGTAAACATGCATTAAAATTAATTCACACCGAGTACAAGCATGAGTAGGATATAATCCACCATGAACATAAATATCATGAATACTATGTTGATTGGATTCAACTACATGTGTGAACATGTGCCAAGTCTAGTCACTCAATTCATTTAAAGTAGGATACCACCCCATCATACCACATCATAATCATTCTAATACAATGTTGGCACACAAAGTAAACCATTATAACTCATTGCTAATCAAGCATGGCACAAGCAACTATAATCTCTAAATGTCATTCCAAATATGTTTACTTCATAATAGCTGAATCAAGAACGATGAATCATCATATTTACAAAAATAGGAGAGGTCAAGTTCATACCAGCTTTTCTCCCCTCAATAAGTCCATCATATATCATCATTATTGCCTTTCACTTGCACGACCGAACGAAGTGTATAATAATAAGATTGCACGTGCATTGGGCTAAGCTGGAATCTGCAAGCATTCAACTCAAGAGAGAAGACAAGTAATATGGGCTCTAAGTTAAAATAAACAATCATGAACATAAGAGCCACTTCAACAATTTAATCATGGTCTTCTCCTACTGACCCCCAAAGAAAAGAAAAGAAATAAAAAAACTATTTACACGGGAAAGCTCCCAACAAGCAAAAGAAGAACGGGAAATATTTTTGGGTTTTCCCTTTTAACTACTACAACAAAGAAATAAACTACTACTAATTTTTTTTGTTTTTCTTAAGGTTTATTAAACACACAAGAAGAAAGCAGAATAAAGAAAATTTAAACTAGCATGGATAATACAATGAAAAAGTATGAGCACCGACATCTAGCAATAAGTGTGTGAACATGAATGTAATGTCGGTGGGAAATACGTACTCCCCCAAGCTTAGGCTTTTGGCCTAAATTGGTCTATTGCCAGGGATGGCCTAGCAGATACCCGTAGGTGAAGCTGGGGTCATACTGTGACGAAGAAGGCTCCGGCTGCCACTGGCTGGCAGCCTGCTCTGGATCCCAAGAATAAACAGATAGTCGTGGAGGCTCATCTTGTGGCTCCGGTTCCGGGGCTGGTGCAGGGTTCCGATAGACTTGAACAGCCGACCATGAAACGATGTGAGGTTCTGCAAACAAGTTAAATAAAGAAGGAGCAGGCAAGGTAATAGTCTCAGGGTGATGTTTATCAAAGTATAATTTATATTTGAGCTCCCCATCGCGACTCTTAACAAGAAAATCATGCGCTATCATACTCCTATAATCTAAATAAGCACGAGGCAGCGATGTTTCCTCTTCCTCCTCATGCCTAATAGGTATTTCAAAATGTTCAACTAGGTATGAAGCATAAATGCCTCCAAAGATGGGGCCCTTAGTACAGTTCAGGCTTAACCGTCTAGCAACAATTCCACCCATACTAACAGAGTTATTGCGGTATAAACCATGGAGCAAAATAAGAATATTAGGAATACTAAGGTTCCCACAGTTCCCGCGTCCAATCAAGCAATGACTAGCAAATAAGGCAAAGTAGCGTAAAACAGGATAATGTATGCTAGTGATCCTTGCATCAGAAACCTTCCTGGTTTCTCCCACCGTGATAGAGTTAACAAAAGCTTCTACTTCGTTACGGTGGGTTTCATCTAAGGTGCCCTCAAAGGGTATTCTGCAAACCTCGCAGAATTCTGCTAATGTCATCTCTTTAACAACGTCATATAAATGAAACTCTACTCTTGGAGGTGATTTCTTAGGGAAAAATAGAAGTTTTGCACAAAAGTATTTGTGAGAAAGAGATACTGATGACGTTGGTTGTGGAGGAAGTTCGTGAGGCCAGCATTCTCAATAAATAAATAGAAATCTTCATAAATCCCAGCTCTCCTCAGGAAGTCATCGGAAGGCCATTCATAGGGCCGGACCTCCGCGGTGCGAGGTAAATTAAATTTGGGCTTCTCCTCTTCTTCCTTTTGTTTTTCCTTAGAGTTTCGGCTCGACGAGCCCCTCAAAAGTCTCTTCATTATTTCTGAAACAATCTGAAATTTTTAGTAACTTCAAATAAAAGTGAACTAACTTAAATAAAATTGATAGCAACAACTCCTACAAGTGCCTAGAGCCTATATTAAGCATTGGAACTATTTGGAACCATTTAAATTTGACATGCAAGCTCAAGAACATGGTCACCTATGCAGCACAAATTTGCAATGAATAAAGCACTAGAACATAAACTAATTGGACCAATGGAGGAGTCACATACCAAGGAACAATCTCCCCAAGAAGTTTTGCGAGAGGTGCTTTGAGCAAGGAGATCGAAAATCACAGCAACGGGGGCTGGAACTCGTGCTTGAGTTGGTTTTTCGTGTTTGTGTGACACAGAGGAAGAAGTTGAGTGCAGGAATAAGTGGAGGAGGGCCACTATGGGCCCATGAGGCAGGGGGCTGCGACCAGGGGGGTAGGGCATGCCCTCCACCCTCGTGGCCAGGTGGCAGCTCCCTCCATGGTAATTTTTGCACAGTAAATTCTTAAATATTCCCGAAAAAATCATATAAAATTGGCATGGTATTCTGAGGACTTTTATTTTCGGGATATTTTTATATTGCACGGATAAGTCGGGAGGCACACAGAAAAATACTATTTTACTTTATTTCTACTAAATAACAGAAAATATAAAGAGGGTACAGAAGGTTGTGCTTCTAGTTTCATCCTTCTTGTGATCATCAAAATGAATCCACTAACAAGGTTGATCAAGTCTTGTTAACGAGCTCATTTCGATTAACACGGAACCGGAGAAATTTCGAATAGCACTAAGTTACCTCAATGGGGATATGAAAATCCCCAACAATAAGTATATCATACTTTTTCTTGACAGTAGGGAGAGGAAATTCAAAACCTCCAAATATAATCGATGGAACTTCTCCAATAGAGTTGATACTATAAATTTGAGGTTGTTTCCTCAGAAAGTGTACCGTGTGTTTATTGCCATTAACATGAAAAGTGACATTGCCTTTGTTGCAATCAATAACAGCCCCTGCAGTATTAAGGAATGGTCTTCCAAGAATAATAGACATACTATCATCGTCAGGAATATCAAGAATAACAAAGTCCGTTAAAATAGTAACGTTTGCAACCACAACAGGCACATCCTCACAAATACTGACAGGTATAGCAGTTGATTTATCAGCCATTTGCAAAGATATTTCAGTAGGTGTCAACTTATTCAAGTCAAGTCTACGATATAAAAAGAGATGCATAACACTAACACCGGCTCCAAGATCGCACAAAGCGGTTTTAACATAATTTCTCTTAATGGAGCATGGTATAGTATGTACTCTGGGATCTCCAAGTTTCTTTGGTATTCCACCCTTAAAAGTATAATTAGCAAGCATGGTGGAAATTTCAGCTTCAGGTATCTTTCTTTTATTAGTAATAATATCCTTCATATACTTAGAATAAGGATTTGTTTTGAGCACATCAGTTAATCGCATACGCAAAAAGATAGGTCTAATCATTTCAGCAAAGCGATCAAAATCCTCATCATCCTTTTTCTTGGATGGTTTCAGAGGAAAAGGCTTGGGTTTTTGAACCCATGGTTCCCTTTCTTTACCATGTTTCCTAGCAACAAAGTCTCTTTTATCATAGCGTTGACTCTTTGATTGTGGGTTATCAAGATCAACAGTAGGTTCAACTTCTACATCATTATCATTACTAGGTTGAGCATCATCATGAACATTATCATTAACATTATCACTAGGTTCATGTTCGTCACCTAATTGTGTTTCAGCATCAGAAATAGAAATATCATTTGGATTTTCAGATGGCTCAGCAATAGGTTCACCAGAAGTTTGCAAAGTCCTATCATTTTTCTTTTTCTTCTTTCTTGAAGAACTAGGTACATCAATATCATTTCTCTGAGAATCTTGCTCAATTCTCTTAGGGTGGCCTTCAGGATACAAAGGTTCCAGAGTCATTCTATCGGTTCTAGTAGCCACTCTAACAGCATAATCATTTTTCTTACTATTCATTTCAACAAGCGCTTCCTTTTGAGCTTTAGGTACTTGTTCTACTTGAGTGGTAACCATAGAAGCATGCTTCCTAACAGGTTTAAGTTCACCTCTAATATCAGCCATATAATCACCCAAGCGTTTAATCATATAAGCATCTTGTTTTAATTGTCTACCAAAATAAGCATTAAAGTCATCTTGCTTAAACATAAAGTTATCAAACTCATCCAAGCACTGACTAGCAATTTTAGTAGGAGGGACTTCAGCTTTATCATACCTATAGAGAGAATTTACTTTTACTACCTGTGTCGGGATATCGGGAGGTTCTTCGGTAAATAAGTAATTGAGATCATATACTGCTTCAACAGGCGGTAAATTAAGACCATGTATTTCTTCAATAGGAGGTAAATTCTTAACATCTTCAGCCTTAATACCTTTTTCTTTCATAGATTTATTTGCCTCTTGCATATCTTCAGGACTGAGGAATAGAACACCTCTCTTCTTCGGAGTTGGTTTAGGAATAGGCTCAATAATTGGCTCAGGAGTTGGCTCAGGAGCTGGCTCAGGAGGTGGCTCGTGGGGTGCCCAATTATTTTCATTAGCCAACATATTATTCAATAGAATTTCAGGTTTCTTTCCCTAAAAACAGAACCATCACAACTATCCAGGTAATCTTTGGAAGCATCAGTTAGTCCATTATAAAAGATATCAAATATTTCAGGTTTCTTAAGAGGATGATCAGGCAAAGCATTAAGTAACTTGAGAAGCCTCCCCCAAGCTTCTGGGAGACTCTCTTCTTCAATTTGCAAAAAAATGTATATTTCCCTCAAAGCAGCTTGTTTCTTATGCGCAGGGAAATATTTAGCAGAGAAGTAATAAATCATATCCTGGGGACTTTGCACACAACAAGGATCAAGAGAATTAAACCATATCTTAGCATCACCCTTTAATGAGAACAGAAATATCTTAAGTAAATAAAGATAGCGCGATCTCTCATTATTAGTAAATAGGGCAGCTATATCATTCAACTTAGTAAGATGTGCCTCAACAGTTTCAGATTCATAGCCTGTGACGCCCCCGATTCAATCGTACACTAATCATGCACGCAAATGTGTACGATCAAGATCAGGGACTCACGGGAAGATATCACAACACAACTCTACAATTAAAATAAGTCATACAAGCATCATAATACAAGCCAGGGGCCTCGAGGGCTCGAATACAAGTGCTCGATCATAGACGAGTCAGCGGAAGCAACAATATCTGAGTACAGACATAAGTTAAACAAGTCTGCCTTAAGAAGGCTAGCACAAACTGGGATACAGATCGAAAGAGGCGTAGGCCTCCTGCCTGGGATCCTCCTAAACTACTCCAGGTCGTCGTCAGCGGGCAGCACGTAGTAGTAGGCACCTCCGGTGTAGTAGGGGTCGTCGTCGACGGTGGCGTCTGGCTCCTGTACTCCAGCATCTGGTTGCGACAACCAGGAAGAAGGGAAAGGGGAAAAGGGGGGAGAAAGCAACCGTGAGTACTCATCCAAAGTACTCGCAAGCAAGGAGCTACACTACATATGCATGGGTATATGTGTAAGGAGGCCATATCAGTGGACTGAACTGCAGAATGCCAGAATAAGAGGGGGATAACTAATCCTGTCGAAGACTACGCTTCTGGCAGCCTCCGTCTTGCAGCAGGTATAAGAGAGTAGATTGAAGTCCTCCAAGTAGCATCTCCAAGTAGCATCATAGCATAATCCTACCCGGCGATCCCCTCCTCATATCCCTGAGGTAGAGCGACCACCGGTTGTATCTGGCACTTGGAAGGGTGTGTTTTATTAAGTATCCGGTTCTAGTTGTCATAAGGTCAAGGTACAACTCCAAGTCGTCCTGTTACCGAAGATCACGGCTATTCGAATAGATTAACTTCCCTGCAGGGGTGCACCACATAGCCCAACACGCTCGATCCCATTTGGCCGGACACACTTTCCTGGGTCATGCCCGGCCTCGGAAGATCAACACGTCGCAGCCCCACCTAGGCACAACAGAGGGGCCAGCACGCCGGTCTAAACCTAAGCGCACAGGGGTCTGGGCCCATCGCCCATAGCACACCTGCACGTTGCGAGGGCGGCCGGAAGCAGAACTAGCCCCCTTAATACAAGAGCAGGCTTACGTTCCAATCCGGCGCGCGCCGCTCCGTCGCTGACGTCTGAAGTGCTTCGGCTGATACCACGACGTCGGGATACCCATAACTACTCCCACGTAGATGGTTAGTGCGTATAGGCTCGTAGCCAGACTCAGATCAAATACCAAGATCTCGTTAAGCGTGTTAAGTGATCCGCGAACGCCGAACAGGGCCAGGCCCACCTGTCTCCTAGGTGGTCTCAACCTGCCCTGTCGCTCCGCCACAAGGTAATAGTCGAGGGCCGTCGGGAACCCAGGCCCACCTCTACCGGGATGGAGCCACCTGCCCCTTCAGCCCCCAACTCCGAACAGCATCACAGGTAATGTAACAGTGTATAGTATATAGTATATGCCCGTGATCACCTCCCGAAGTGATCACAGCCCAGTAGTATAGCATGGCAGACGGACAAGAGTGTAGGGCCACTGATGGAACACTAGCATCCTATACTAAGCATTTAGGATTGCAGGTAAGGTATCAATGACGGTAGAAACAATGACAGGCTATGCATCAGAATAGGATTAACGAAAAGCAGTAACATGCTACACTACTCTAATGCAAGCAGTATAGAGGAGAATAGGCGATATCTGGTGATCAAAGGGGGGGCTTGCCTGGTTGCTCAGACAAGGAGGGGTCGTCGGTGACGTAGTCGTACTCGGTGGCATCAGCGTCGGTCTCGTAGTCTACCGGAGAGAAGAGGGGGAAGAAATAATGAATACAGAGCAAACAAAGCATCACAAAATATAACAAGGCAATACGCGGTGTTCGGTGTGCCCTAACGCGGTAGTAGGTGATACCGGTGAAGGGGGGAAAACATCCGGGAAAGTATTCCCGGTGTTTCGTGTTTTCGGGCAGAGGAGTCGGAGGGGGAAAGTTGCGAGTTCGATAGGTTAGGGGTGTGTGGCGGACGAACGGACCGCGTATCCGGATTCGTCTCTTCGTTCTGAGCAACTTTCATGTTGAAAATATTTTAATCCGAGTTACGGATTAAAAGATATGATTTTTAAAAGATTTTAACAATTTTGGAATTTAATTATTTATTTAATTAATTCGAAAAAATGTATTTATGACGTCAGCATGATGTCATGCTGACGTCAGCAGTCAACAGGGGTTGACTGAGTCAACCCTGACATGTGGGTCCAGTGGGACCCAACTGTCATTCTCTATTTAAATTAATCAGGGTTTAGGTTAATCTAATTATGATTAATTAACTTAATTAATTCCTTAATTAATTAATTAATTTAATTATTATTTATTTATTTAATAAATATTATTTTTATTTTTATTTTTATTCCTCTTTTTTTTTTAAAAGTTCTGGGGCTGGGGCCCCCATGTCATTGGCCCCAGGGGGCCTATCGGTTCGGGCGTGCGTGCGTTCGGGTTCGGGCGCAACGGGGTGCCCCGTTCGGGTGCACGCCCAGGGGCACTCGGGCGTGGGCACGGGTGGCCACGGCGGGGCACGTCGCCGGCCAGGGATGGGCACAGGGGCGCATCCCGCCCAGTGCGGGGTGAGGTTGCCGGCAGCAGGGCGGCGGTGCCGGCGTGTGGCGAGGGGAGCAGGGGGCGCGGCCCTGGCGGGGAGCCACGGCGGCCAGCGGCCACGCGCGCGCGCGGGGCGAGGCCCGAGCGCGGCGAGCGCGCACGGGGAAGCGGGTGGGCGCGCCCCGGGCGCAGGCAGAGACGGGGAACGGCGAGTACGCGGCCGACGCGGGGAGAGGAGGGAAAAGGCGGCGGCTCACGGCGGGGTGTAGGGTCCGGGCAGCGGTGCTCGAAGAGGAGGTCGAGGAGGACGGAGACGACGGCGAGCGGCGACGGCGCGACATCAGGGCTTGGGGCGCCGCGGGGGGGGGGGGGGGGAACGGAAGGCGGGCCGCTGTGGTGGCTCCGGCGACGGGAGGCCTTCGGACGGCGGCACGGCGTCGGTGGGGGGTTCGGGCGACGGGGCACTGCGGGGGAGGGGGGAGTGGGGGATCGATCCCGATCCAGATCGGATCGGGAGAGGGGGGGAGTGGGAGCGAGTGGGGAATGGGTTAGGGTTTCCCCTGGTGGGGATATGGAGGAGGGGATGGGGTGCGGCTGGGCCGGCCTGGCGGCCCGATGGTCTGCTGGGCCGTGGCCCAGCGGGGGGGGGGGGGGGTTCTTCTTCTTCTTCTCCTTTTTGTTTTCTTGTTTTCTGTTTTCCTTTTCTTTTACTTATTTTCTTTAATGTTTCATTTAAAGTTTCTTTTATTTTAGTTTTATAAAATACCCAGTCAGCACCTAAATTAGTGTTACTAATTAGTCCACTGCCACAATTATTTTGGCACACTACTAATTTAGTTTTATTATTATAACTTTATAAAAGGCATCTAATTAATTGTTTTTGGCTGTCATTTCTATTACTTTAGTGCATTTAAATATTTTATTAAAAGATAATTTATCCACCAATATTTACTAAGGATTATTAGACACCTTAGGAACAATTTAGTTTTGAGTTTTGAAAACTTTAATTGTTTAACTTAAATTCAAATTTTGAATATGAATCGTTTCGAACTAACGTGAGATTATCAACAGTAATCCGAGGTGACATGGCATCATTAATGTGGGGTTACTATAGCCTAATCATCCGGGCGTCACAATTCTCCTCCACTACAAGAAATCTCGTCCCGAGATTTAAGACGGGAGTAAGGGGGGGGGGGGTTCTGGTTATTCTAATGGATCTTCTTGAAGAAGTTAATCCCTTTCGTTGATGTCTTCAATTCTTTATTCCAAAGCATCATGATGAAGTTGTCGTCCTTTCTTCGGGGAACTCCATCGTACTTACGAATAGGTAAGGGGCAGTTCTACAAAAATAGGAGGTTATAAGGGAAATTCATCTGGGGGTATCCCAAGAATGAACATATGAGTATCTCTCGAGTTGAACAAATTACACCTATCGAGAGCAAAGTAAGACGGGGCAATAAGAAGTTTCAAGCGGATAGGCAATCGTTCATTGCCTGAAGCGAAGTGTGAAAGGGGTTCAGAGCAATGGGAATAAGTATTGCGTCTGATACCAAATTGATGATCTCATCAGAAGGTGGCTCGTGAATTACACACGAGGCCACTGAGGAATAACTTTGGGAACAGGGGGTGTACATGAGAGTCAGGTTTCGATCCTGTGGAACTGTGGGATATGGGCCCACCATGTGGATTAAAAGTAGGAAGGACAGTGACATCTTGCACGATCATGTAAGCAAGGCATGCCAGAGGATAGTCTGTCGGTTATGTCGGCAACAACATCGGTACCAAGGGCGAGGGACGAAGAGAACCATTTTCCTGCTCGTTGAACGAGGCGGGCCAATAGGCAAGGTTCTCGTCCATCGGTGGCTACCGAAATGTCATCAACAATAGTAACAGGGTCTTACTGACACGGTCGTACACCAAGGTGCTTACATAAGCAGAAGAATATTACTACTTAGATCATATAGACCTCAAGAAAGGTTAAACCAAACAATGGAAAGGACATATGATTATCAGATTAAACAGAACAATGGAAAGGAAATTATGTTTAAACACATATTTTAAGGGTATATCCTTCCCAAGGACAAGCAGAGCATGATATCCATGTCAGGATATAATGTAGAAAACTCTTTGGGTAGGGGAGAGAATTTTCATGACATTGCCCATACAACGGTGTTTGGGTAATTGAGCAAGAAACATTTAACATTGGGCTTCAAATGGTCTTGTTGAAAATCGGAGTACCATTGACATGCTTCGAGATAGCATTGACAGGGTCTTCAGGTGAAGATCCGACTTTAGAAACACGAAGGATCCATCAGGAATAACTTGCAGAATAAGTCTTACAATTTCCTCATGGATGAATGGATAACCTTGCTGAAAAGGAATCTATAATGATAGGTCCTCCAGCCGGGGGGGGTGCTAGGCATGACATCATGTTACCGGGTCATCAAAGGATCAACATCATAACTCTTGGAAAGTTGTCCCAACCATCATATCTGACGGAGATTCAGGTATGATTGGTGTCAGGATACCTCAGGCTCAGGATGCCTGAGAAGAAAGGTGCAACACAAATTGACGGGATGACACTGTAAGATTCTCGGGAAATGAACTATGAAGTTATTTCCGTTAACAAGAGTTCATCATTAACCCAAGGAGAGGACAAGGAGGTGGCTGATGAACTCAGCGACAATTCATGGAGATTTCGAAAAGATGGATCTCCACGATTAGGTGAACAAGGAGATAACAATTGTCAGATCAAATGATACAATGAGGTATGCTTGAGGAAACATACCCAATTAAACATTGGTTGAAGGGTGTACCCGAAATATGGGCCTAGGTAGCACGATCAATGTTAGAATGGGGATTCGATAACCAATGGTCTAAGAATGAAATATCGACCGGTAACTTCAAAGCAATAGGGTTGCTAGAATTTTGAAGTCGCACAGCATAGTTCAATTGTCGGATTTCCGGTTAGAAACAACACGGGAACCAAGGAATGATCGGAGATGGCAGGAAGTATCACTTGTACCAAGAATGCATAAGAGGTGGTGAAATTCTCACGATATTATTGACATAAAAGATGGTAATACTCCAAGGGAAAGAAGAACAATTGCTGGATAGCATGGATCTCAAGGTATAATACGAAACACGAACAAGTTTGTGTTGAACGGGAGGCAATAAAGTGGTCGATGATAATATAAATCATCAAGGGTAAGGATGGTATTTCTCTTCATGAATTCAATTGATATCCCGGAAGAGCTCAAAATGTTAATGATGATCATGACACAATTGTCGAGAGATTCCACGAAGAAGCAATCGAACAGCGACGACATCAAGAAAAAGCAATGGTGAAGCAAAGGGTCATTGGAACCATGGATAAGACACAAACTCGAAATCAAGCTTGCTGTTCAAGGCGAAATGATATGATGAGGAAGATCGACGTAAGCTTAGCTCATCATCGAAGGTTGTGCTCCTGGATTAAGGACCAAGTAGCACAGTTAGAATCGTCACGACAATGATATAGCCAAACAGGCTAGGAATGCTGTGATCGGGTACAAACTCGTACTTATAGAAGCTTACTGAAGAGTTGTTGAACCGTAGAGCGGACTCGGTTCAGTTATCGGGGTCTTTGAGTGTTCAGTAACTCAGGGCCCGTGAAAAATTGGAATCGGTGGAAAGGTAGCACTTGATGAAGAACTCATAAGATGTTATGCAGTTCCATGATAATCTCGAGATACCGGGGGCAACACTCAACGACAGATCAAAGTAGAGGTTGGACTGGGGTATTACTCTGTAGAAGGCAAGTGCTTAAACTTGCACAGGATATGATATTTAAAGGAGAACATGGTCAGAACCACGATTGCAAAAAGGCCAGATCTCAGATATAAGATGAACTTATACCAAGGGAATAATTGATTTTAAAAGAAGCTTCGATGAGAAGATGTACATCGTGTCCATGGGCATGAACGCAAAGTTCAAGGTCGACTCCCACTTCTCCAATGCACAACCTTCCATTCACTTCTCGCTTTGATAAAAGCATTAGTGTTGAAAGTTTTACCTGGTGAAATACCAGAAGAGTATGACTCGTGAAAACTTCCGAGTTCACACATATTAAGGAAGGCCTAGGTTCAACCCATCAGGGTATCATGGAAATATATACCACAAGCTACAATAGTAAATACCACCAGCTCGAAAGCTGAGCATGGTTGAGAAAGCAGAGGATACAACTACCAAAGGCATTATGTATCGAAGAAGGAACTCACAAAGTGATTAATTATGAAGGAAACTGTCGGATAATAATCCAACAAAGGACTTGACGGTCCACAAAGGATATGATATGAGTATCGTTACTCAACCAGAAGAGGAAGGCATGCAAATGCAACAGGTTATGGAATCATCTGAGTAATTTGCAGCTTAAATGCAAAGGAATTATGTTTTCCAAAACAAAGGATCAGAAGCAATGCTCTGATTAGGGGTGGATAAGTCGAATAGCCTTAGGGTACAATCAAAGACAATTGGATTGGTCGAGAACCAATTCCAGTTAAAAGAATGGCAGCTCAGCCGGAAAAGTAATTTATAAGGATCAATGATGATTGCGTGTATTCGCAAACATATTGAGTCAATAGACCCAAAATGATAATGACAAGGAATGTCAATAAGACTACGAGACTTATGGGATTAACCATAATGCGGGCAAGCAAGAATTTCAAGAGCCAAAGGCTCCAAAGGAGTTTCAGAAGATCGAATAATATTTCGAAGACTTTTGTGAAACTCATGAACAACTGGGGATGAGCGGATACTCGATAATTGCAATAATTAACCGTAGGGGTATTCAGGTGACAAAGAACAGCAAGGCAGTAAGCTCAAAGGATTATCGAAACAACGACGAGTTTTCAGGTTATCTTGTAATAACAAAACCAACTGGGGATGAATGTAAGAATAACAACTGCAAGTAGTTATCCATAAGGGTTTGCGGTGGAAGGGGAATTGCAAACGCGATGAACACAAGTTCTCGGGTTAACAGCGGAGAGTATCTTCAGGGTCTTCTGGTGCAGCAGACGATCATCAGTAACAAGGGGCTCTCCGGGTGAAAGTGATAACGAGATCCTATTGTTAGATTTAGTAAACTTCATTTAACCTGAATAGTAGAGAGATCAGAGTCCCAGAGTAAAGGTCGAGGAGTAAAAGATCCTAGTACCACCCAATGGCGACGTGGGCCCATGGGCCGCACAGCCATGTTAGTAAAAGTTTTGTAAAGTCTAGACTCGACTTCGGCCAAGGAGTTGGAAGGGGGATTCCTACAGGCAGTCGGCTCTGATACCAACTTGTGACGCCCCCGATTCAATCGTACACTAATCATGCACGCAAATGTGTACGATCAAGATCAGGGACTCACGGGAAGATATCACAACACAACTCTACAATTAAAATAAGTCATACAAGCATCATAATACAAGCCAGGGGCCTCGAGGGCTCGAATACAAGTGCTCGATCATAGACGAGTCAGCGGAAGCAACAATATCTGAGTACAGACATAAGTTAAACAAGTTGCCTTAAGAAGGCTAGCACAAACTGGGATACAGATCGAAAGAGGCGCAGGCCTCCTGCCTGGGATCCTCCTAAACTACTCCAGGTCGTCGTCAGCGGGCAGCACGTAGTAGTAGGCACCTCCGGTGTAGTAGGGTCGTCGTCGACGGTGGCGTCTGGCTCCTGGACTCCAGCATCTGGTTGCGACAACCAGGAAGAAGGAAAGGGGAAAAAGGGGGGAGAAAGCAACCGTGAGTACTCATCCAAAGTACTCGCAAGCAAGGAGCTACACTACATATGCATGGGTATATGTGTAAGGAGGCCATATCAGTGGACTGAACTGCAGAATGCCAGAATAAGAGGGGGATAGCTAATCCTGTCGAAGACTACGCTTCTGGCAGCCTCCGTCTTGCAGCAGTAGAAGAGAGTAGATTGAAGTCCTCCAAGTAGCATCTCCAAGTAGCATCATAGCATAATCCTACCCGGCGATCCTCTCCTCATATCCCTGAGGAAGAGCGACCACCGGGTTGTATCTGGCACTTGGAAGGGTGTGTTTTATTAAGTATCCGGTTCTAGTTGTCATAAGGTCAAGGTACAACTCCAAGTCGTCCTGTTACCGAAGATCACGGCTATTCGAATAGATTAACTTCCCTGCAGGGGTGCACCACATAGCCCAACACGCTCGATCCCATTTGGCCGGACACACTTTCCTGGGTCATGCCCGGCCTCGGAAGATCAACACGTCGCAGCCCCACCTAGGCACAACAGAGGGGCCAGCACGCCGGTCTAAACCTAAGCGCACAGGGGTCTGGGCCCATCGCCCATAGCACACCTGCACGTTGCGAGGGCGGCCGGAAGCAGAACTAGCCCCCTTAATACAAGAGCAGGCTTACGTTCCAATCCGGCGCGCGCCGCTCCGTCGCTGACGTCTGAAGTGCTTCGGCTGATACCACGACGTCGGGATACCCATAACTACTCCCACGTAGATGGTTAGTGCGTATAGGCTCGTAGCCAGACTCAGATCAAATACCAAGATCTCGTTAAGCGTGTTAAGTGTCTGCGAACGCCGAACAGGGCCAGGCCCACCTCTCTCCTTGGCGGTCTCAACCTGCCCTGTCGCTCCGCCACAAGGTAACAGTCGAGGGCCGTCGGGAACCCAGGCCCACCTCTACCGGGATGGAGCCACCTGCCCCTTCAGCCCCCAACTCCGAACAGCATCACAGGTAATGTAACAGTGTATAGTATATAGTATATGCCCGTGATCACCTCCCGAAGTGATCACAGCCCAGTAGTATAGCATGGCAGACGGACAAGAGTGTAGGGCCACTGATGGAACACTAGCATCCTATACTAAGCATTTAGGATTGCAGGTAAGGTATCAATGACGGTAGAAACAATGACAGGCTATGCATCAGAATAGGATTAACGAAAAGCAGTAACATGCTACACTACTCTAATGCAAGCAGTATAGAGGAGAATAGGCGATATCTGGTGATCAAAGGGGGGGCTTGCCTGGTTGCTCAGACAAGGAGGGGTCGTCGGTGACGTAGTCGTACTCGGTGGCATCAGCGTCGGTCTCGTAGTCTACCGGAGAGAAGAGGGGGAAGAAATAATGAATACAGAGCAAACAAAGCATCACAAAATATAACAAGGCAATACGCGGTGTTCGGTGTGCCCTAACGCGGTAGTAGGTGATACCGGTGAAGGGGGGAAAACATCCGGGAAAGTATTCCCGGTGTTTCGTGTTTTCGGGCAGAGGAGCCGGAGGGGGAAAGTTGCGAGTTCGATAGGTTAGGGGTGTGTGGCGGACGAACGGACCGCGTTTCCGGATTCGTCTCTTCGTTCTGAGCAACTTTCATGTTGAAAATATTTTAATCCGAGTTACGGATTAAAAGATATGATTTTTAAAAGATTTTAACAATTTTGGAATTTAATTATTTATTTAATTAATTCGAAAAAAATGTATTTATGACGTCAGCATGATGTCATGCTGACGTCAGCAGTCAACAGGGGTTGACTGAGTCAACCCTGACATGTGGGTCCAGTGGGACCCACCTGTCATTCTCTATTTAAATTAATCAGGGTTTAGGTTAATCTAATTATGATTAATTAACTTAATTAATTCCTTAATTAATTAATTAATTTAATTATTATTTATTTATTTAATAAATATTATTTTTATTTTTATTTTTATTCCTCTTTTTTTTTTAAAGTTCTGGGGCTGGGGCCCCCATGTCATTGGCCCCAGGGGGCCTATCGGTTCGGGCGTGCGTGCGTTCGGGTTCGGGCGCAACGGGGTGCCCCGTTCGGGTGCACGCCCAGGGGCACTCGGGCGTGGGCACGGGTGGCCACGGCGGGGCACGTCGCCGGCCAGGGATGGGCGCAGGGGCGCATCCCGCCCAGTGCGGGGCGAGGTTGCCGGCAGCAGGGCGGCGGTGCCGGCGTGTGGCGAGGGGAGCAGGGGGCGCGGCCCTGGCGGGGAGCCACGGCGGCCAGCGGCCACGCGCGCGCGCGGGGCGAGGCCCGAGCGCGGCGAGCGCGCACGGGGGAAGCGGGTGGGCGCGCCCCGGGCGCAGGCAGAGACGGGGAACGGCGAGTACGCGGCCGACGCGGGGAGAGGAGGGAAAAGGCGGCGGCTCACGGCGGGGTGTAGGGTCCGGGCAGCGGTGCTCGAAGAGGAGGTCGAGGAGGACGGAGACGACGGCGAGCGGCGACGGCGCGACATCAGGGCTTGGGGCGCCGCGGGGGGGGGGGGGGACGGAAGGCGGGCCGCTGTGGTGGCTCCGGCGACGGGAGGCCTTCGGACGGCGGCACGGCGTCGGTGGGGGGTTCGGGCGACGGGGCACTGCGGGGGAGGGGGGAGTGGGGGATCGATCCCGATCCAGATCGGATCGGGAGAGGGGGGGAGTGGGAGCGAGTGGGGAATGGGTTAGGGTTTCCCCTGGTGGGGATATGGAGGAGGGGATGGGGTGCGGCTGGGCCGGCCTGGCGGCCCGATGGTCTGCTGGGCCGTGGCCCAGTGGGGGGGGGGGGTTCTTCTTCTTCTTCTCCTTTTTGTTTTCTTGTTTTCTGTTTTCCTTTTCTTTTACTTATTTTCTTTAATGTTTCATTTAAAGTTTCTTTTATTTTAGTTTTATAAAATACCCAGTCAGCACCTAAATTAGTATTACTATTTAGTCCACTGCCACAATTATTTTGGCACACTACTAATTTAGTTTGATTATTATAACTTTATAAAAGGCATCTAATTAATTGTTTTTGGCTGTCATTTCTATTACTTTAGTGCATTTAAATATTTTATTAAAAGATAATTTATCCACCAATATTTACTAAGGATTATTAGACACCTTAGGAACAATTTAGTTTTGAGTTTTGAAAACTTTAATTGTTTAACTTAAATTCAAATTTTGAATATGAATCGTTTCGAACTAACGTGAGATTATCAACAGTAATCCGAGGTGACATGGCATCATTAATGTGGGGTTACTATAGCCTAATCATCCGGGCGTCACATAGCCATAGAAAGGATCGGATTCAACCAAACTAATTATATCTGGATCAACAGAAAAATCATAATAATCCTTATCGGGAACACAAATGGGTGAAGTAGCAAAAGCAGGGTCGGGTCTCATTCTATCTCTAAGAGATTCTTTACTCCATTTAATTAGCAACCTCTTAAGTTCATATCTATCTTGGCAAGCAAAAATAGCGGCAGAAGATTCAGCATAAAAAAGGTAACCCTCAGGAATAGCAGGCATAGGTTCATTGTCACTAACATCATCGTGTTCATGTTCAATAATTTCTCTTTCTCTAGACCTAGCAATTTGCTCATCAAGATATTCACCAAGTGGCACAGTAGTATCAAGCATGGAAGTAGTTTCATCATAAGTATCATGCATAGCTGAAGTGGCATCATCAATAATATGCGACATATCAGAATTCATAGCAGTGGCTGGTTTAGGTGTCGCAAGCTTACTCATAACAGAAGGAGAATCTAGTGCAGAGCTAGATGGCAGTTCCTTACCTCCCCTCGCAGTTGAGGGTAAAATCTTGGTCTTAGCGTCTTTCAAGTTCTTCATAGTGTCTAGCAGATATAAATCCCAAGTGACTCAAAGAATGGAGCTATGCTCCCCGGCAACGGCGCCAGAAAAAGGTCTTGATAACCCACAAGTATAGGGGATCGCAATAGTTTTCGAGGGTAGAGTATTCAACCCAAATTTGTTGATTCGACACAAGGGGAGCCAAAGAATATTCTTAAGTATTAGCAGCTGAGTTGTCAATTCAACCACACCTGGAAACTTAGTATCTGCAGCAAGGTGTTTAGTAGCAAAGTAATATGATAGTGATGGTAACGGTAACAAAAGTAAAGACAACAAAAGTAATGTTTTTGGTATTTTGTAGTGATTGTAACAGTAGCAACGAAAAAGTAAATAAGCGTAAACCAGTATATGGAAAACTCGTAGGCACCGGATTAATGATGGATAATTATGCCGGATGTGGTTCATCATGTAACAGTCATAACATAGGGCGACACAGAACTAGCTCCAGTTCATCAATGTAATATAGGCATGTATTCCGAATATAGTCATACATGCTTATGGAAAAGAACTTGCATGCCATCTTTTGTCCTACCCTCCCGTGGCAATGGGGTCCTATTGGAAACTAAGGGATATTAAGGCCTCCATTTAATAGAGAACCGAAACAAAGCATTAGCACATAGTGAATACATGAACTCCTCAAACTATGGTCATCACCGGGAGTGGTTCCGATTATTGTCACTTCGGGGTTGATGGATCAAACACATAGTAGGTGACTGTAGACTTGCAAGATAGGATCTAGAACACACATATATTCATGAAAACATAATAGGTTCAGATCTGAAATCATGGCACTCGGGCCCTAGTGACAAGCATTAAGCATAGCAAAGTCATAGCAACATCAATCTCAGAACATAATGGATACTAGGGATCAAACCCTAACAAAACTAACTCGATTACATGATAAATCTCATCCAACCCATCACCGTCCAGCAAGCCTACGATGGAATTACTCACGCACGGCGGTGAGCATCATGAAATTGGTGATGGAGGATGGTTGATGATGACGACGGCGACGAATCCCCCTCTTCGGAGCCCCGAACGGACTCTAGATCAGCCCTCCCGAGAGAGATTAGGGCTTGGCGGCGGCTCCGTGTCGTAAAACGCGATGATTTCTTCTCTCTGGTTTTTTCTCCCCGAAAGCCAATATATAGAGTTGGAGTTGGCGTCGGAGGGCCACCAGGGGGCCCGCGAGGTAGGTGTTGCGCCCAGGGGGGGCGCCCCCCACCCTCGTGAGCAGGGTATGGGACCCCTGGTCTTCATCTTTTGCGAGGATTTTTCTTTATTTTTTAAGGTGTTCCATGGAGTTTCAGGACATTCCAAGAATCTTTATTTTCTGCACAAAAAACAATACCATGGTAGTTCTGCTAAAAACAGCGTCAGTTCGGGTTAGTTCCATTCAAATCATACAAGTTAGAGTCCAAAACAAGGGCAAAAGTGTTTGGAAAAGTAGACACGACGGAGACGTATCACTCGGCTGTAAAAGATACCTTGAAATGCAGTCCGGCCTTGGAGCTCGGATGCAAGAGGACACCGCCGCCCGGGAACAACTTCAAACCTGAGGTGGGCATAAAAATAACAAGGCATTGATAAAAGCCATAACTTAAAGGGGCTCCTCGGATACCCGACATATAAACTCTTCGGATTTACTTCGGTGATTCTCAAGATCGAAGATAAGAAGATTTGTTGAACAAGTTTTCAAGACTGACGACCGAAGATGAAGAACAGTTTGGAAGAATCGAGGAGTGTCCCCAACTTGAAGACCGGTTCAGGGGGCTACTAACAGTGTCCTGGACTAGGGGGTACTCACCACATCGTCTCCCAATCAGTTAGATTGGGCCGAGGACCCCCATGGTCGTATACTCATGGGCCAGTTCGGATAGCTGATGATATGCATGAGGAAGATTCCACAAGACTTGGTGATCAAGACAAGGACTCCTCCCGCCGGCGTATTCGACTAGGAATCTTGTTATCCTAGGCCTCTGGTGCATTATATAAACCGAGGCTAGGCTAGTTGATAGATATATGCTAGATCATTATGACATTACTCGTCATACCTCTAGGGTTTAGACCACAACATATGATCTCGAGGTAGATCAACTCTTGTAACCATATATTCATCAAGATCAATCAAGCTGGAAGTAGGGTATTACCTCCATCGAGAGGGCCCGAACCTGGGTAAACATCATGTCCCCTATCTCCTGTTACCCATCGATCCTAGATCCACAACTTGGGACCCCCTACCCGAGATCTGCCGGTTTTGACACCGACAGGTTCAATAGGGGAGGGATGCACCTGCGAGTTTAAGTAGGCAAGGGGGGTCGCCTGGGTAGTCGCCGGATAGCTGCCACCTCATCGGGCGCCATGGTCGGGGATGAGGATGAGCGCCACGATCCCCTGGTGAATAGGAGGGGGAAGGAGGCGCAGGTGGGCCGGCTGGGTTGAGGCCCAGTAGGGGGAGGGGGTCTGCTTTCCTTTTGTTTCTTTTTGGTTTTCTTTTCTTCTATTTTCTCCTTTTCTTTTTCTGTATTTAATTAGCTAGTGATTTGTATTTATTTGACTGACCAAATGAATTTAGTTGAATGTTAAACTCAACACATAAATCAGGCACAACATTGTACTGTTGCATAAAAAGTTTCAGAGCCAAAGGAATAGTTCAAGCATTTTTGGAAATTGAATAAACCAATTAATATGCCGTTGGACCACTTTATATTTTCCTAGGGATTAAGTGGTGAGTCAATTAATGTTGGTTTCTACATGATAATTAGCTAGTGAATATTTGCAACCCAACGAACATTTTAGACTTTCAATTTTTGAAGAAAATAATTTGACATGCAATTTGAATTTGAGTTTGAATAGTGATTTGGATCAAGTGATTTAGCAATAGTAAAACCAATGACCTGGCATCATTAATAGGAAATTATTGTAGCTTAACTATTCGCGCATCACAATTCTCCTCCACTACAAGAAATCTCGTCCCGATATTTAAGGGGTGGAATAAGGGGAAAGCTATAAGAATGGGTGTTTGAAAAGATTGGCATCCGGTAGTCATCTCAAGGAAGGAGATTTTAGAAGCATGACGAAATGTCTCGAGAGTGCTATAAGGAGGTCCAACAAGTTTCAACCAGGTAGGCATCCAGCTGACGCCTAAAATAGTTGATGAATGGGTTCAGAGCAATGAAGAATAATGTTGCCTCCGATTCTAGAATGAAACATGTTAAGGAAGTTAGCTCGTGAATTACATATGAAGCCAAGTGTAAATAATATTTTGGAATCAAGGGTGTACAAGAGAGTCAGGTTTCGATCCTATGGAACTATGGTTTATGGGCCCACCATGTGGGTTAAAAGTAGAAAAGGGCGCTAACATCTTGCACGGTCAGGGTAGCAAGGCATGTCAGAGGATAGCATGTCAATTATGTTGGGAACAACGTTGGTACCAAGGGTGCGGGACGAAGAGAACCATTTTCTTGCTCATTAAGACGAGGCGGACCAATAGGCAAAGTTCTCATCCATCAGTGGCTACTGGAATGTCATCAACAATAGTAACAAGGTCTTACTGACAGAGCTTGTACACCGAGGTGTTTACATAAGTAGGGAATTATCACTGCTCAGATATGTTAGGTTACAAGAAAGGTTAAACAAAACAATGATCTAAAGAAGACAAGTACTTTAACTTGTCCGAGAAATGGAATCAAAGGAGAACAATCATGGTCGGAACCACGGTTGCAAAGGACCAATCATAGATACAAAATGAATTTATCACAAGGGGTTTATTATTATAACAAGAAGCTTCCATGATAAGTTCCACATCGGGTCCATGGGCATGAACACAAAGTTTCAAGGTCGACTCCCACTTCGTCAATGCATAACCTTCCATTTACTTCTCACCTTCGACGAAGTTGTAGAATTGATTTTTTTCGAAGAAATTCCAATAGATATATCCCGCATAATCTTCGGGTTCACACAGATTAAGGAAGGCATAGGTTCCACCCACTGGGGCATCTTAGGAACATATACCACAACTTTTAGGAATAAATAACTCAAGCTCAGAAGCAGAGCATGGTTGACAAAAGCAGGGGATTTACCAAAGGCATTATGTATCCGAGGAAAAGCTCACAAAGTTACTGAATATGAAGGACACGGTCAGATAGAACCCAACAAAGGATCTGGTGGTCCACGAGGGATCTGATGTGAGCAACAGTACTCAACCATAATAAGAAAGGATGCAAGGAGATCAGGTTATAGAAACAACTGACCAATTCAAAGCTCAAATTTTACGGAATTCTGATTCCCAAATCAGGGGATCCGAAGTCGAGGCTCTAATCAAAGACAAGTAAGTTGAAAATACATAGATCAACAATCAATCAACGTTTGATTTGTCGAACACCAACTCATGTCTGGAGTGACGTCTAAGCCAAGGGAAGAATTTTAATTACGAATGATGATTGCGAGCATTCACAAACATATCAAATCAAGTGCTCGGAATTGCGATGACAAATCTAGCTAATGAGTATTGCTAGACATATGGAAGTAACCATAATGCAAGAAGATAAGGAGGAACAAGAGCAATAGGCTACTGAGTATTTTCGCAAGATCGAATAGTATTTCAGGGCATCTTATAATAACAAGAGCAACTGGGGATGAAGGTATGAACGACAAATGTAGGTAGTTACCCATAAGGATTTATCGGTGGTAGGGATCGCAACGTCGAATGCCACACGGACTTAAGCATCGCTACGAGGGAGAAAGTCTCATCGTGGTCAACTCCTTGAACTTGTGAAAACCCCTTTGCCATAAGTCGAGCTTTATAAACGGTGACATTATCGTGTGCGTCCCTCTTTTTATTGAAGATCCATTTATTATGAATGGCCTTTCGCCCTTCAGGTAATACTTCCAAAGTCCATACTTTGTTTTCCGACATGGATCCCATCTCGGATTTCATGGCCTCTAACCATTTGTCAGAATCCGGGCCCACCATCGCTTCTCCATAGCTCATAGGTTCACAGTTGTCCAACAACATGACCTCTAAGACAGGGTTACCATACCACTCAGGAGTTGTACATACCCTTGTCGACCTACGAGGTTCGATAGTGAATTGATCTGAAGCTTCATGATCAATATCATTAGCTTCCTCTTCAACTGACGTAGGTGCCACAGAAACATATTTCTGTGCTGTGCTACTCTTTTGTTGAAGTAAAGGTTCAACAACCTCATCAAGTTCTATCTTCCTCCCACTCAATTCTTTTGAAAGAAACTCTTTCTAGAGAAAGGACCCATTCTTAGCGATAAACACTTTGTCTTTAGATCTGAGATAGAAGGTATACCCAACCGTCTCTTTTGGGTATCCTATGAAGACGCATTTGTCCGCTTTGGGTTTGAGCTTTTCTAGGTGAAGCCTTTTGACATAAGCATCGCAGTCCCAAACCTTAAGAAACGACAACTTAGGTTTCTTGCCAAACCACAATTCATACGGTTTCTTCTCCACGGACTTAGATGGTGCCCTATTTAAAGTGAATGCAGTTGTCTCTAACTCATAACCACAAAATGATAGTGGAAGATCGGCAAGAGACATCACAGAACGCACCATATCCAATAAGGTACGATTGCGACGTTCGGACACACCTTTACGATGTGGTGTTCCAGGTGGAGTCAAAATTGAAACAATTCCACATTGTCTTAAGTGATTGCCAAACTCATAACTCTGATATTCTCCCCCTTGATCAGATCGTAGGAATTTAATATTCTTGTTACAATGATTCTCAACTTCACTCTGAAATTGCTTGAACTTTTCAAACGTTTAAGACATATGCTTCATCAAGTAAATATTCCCGCATCTACTAAAGTCATCGGTGAAGATGAGAAAGTAATGATATCCACCGCGCGTGTCAATGCTCATCGGACCACACACATCAGTATGTATGATTTCCAACAAGTCACTTGCCCGTTCCATTCTTCTAGAAAATGGGGTCTTAGTCATCTTACCCATGAGGCATGGGTACGCATGTGTCAATTGATTCGAAATCAAGTGACTCCCAAAGTCCATCAGCATGGAGTTTCCTCATGCACTTTACACCAATATGACCTAAGCGGCAGTGCCACAAAAAAGTGGTACTATCATTATCAACTCTACATCGTTTGGCATCAATGTTATGAACATGTGTATCATCACTATTGAGATTCAATAAGTATAAACCCCTCACAATGGGTGCATGACCATTAAAGATATTACCCATATAAATAGAACAACCATGATTCTCTAGTTTAAATATTGTCTCGCATTAAACAAGATCCAAATATAATGCTCATGCTCAATGCAGGCACCAAATAACAATTATTCAGGTTTATCACTAATCCCGATGGTAATCGGAGAGCGAGCGTGCCGAGGGCGATCATATCAACCTTGGAACCATTTCCCACGCGCATCGTCATTTCATCCTTCGCCAGCCTCCGTCTATTCCATAGTTCCTTCTTTAAGTTGTAAATGTGATCAACCGAACCGGTATCAAATACCCAGGCACTACAACGAGAGTGGGTAAGGTACACATCAATAACATGTATAAAATATATACCGTTGTTGACGTTGGCCCCCTTATTATCGGCCAAATACTTGGGGTAGTTCCGCTTCCAGTGGCCGATTCTCTTGGAATAGAAGCACTCATCTTTCGGCTTGGGTCTAGTCTTGGGTTTCTTCACGGGAGGAGCAACTGCTTTGCAACCCTTCTTGAAGTTTCACTTCTTTCCCTTGATCTTATTCAAACTAGTAGTTTTATTCACCATCAACACTTGATGCTCCTTCTGGATGCCTGACTCAGCGACTTCCAGCATCACGAATAGCTTAGAGAATGACTTGTTCATCCCTTGCATGTTATAGTTCAAAACAAAGCTCTTGTAGCTAGGTGGTAGCGATTGAAGAACTCTGTCAGTGACAGCCTCTGGCGGGAGCTCAATTCCCAACTCAGCCAGACAATTGTAGTACCCATACATTCTGAGTATGTGCTCACTGACAGACCCGTTCTCCTCCATCTTGCAGGCGTAGAACTTATCGGAGGTCTCATAACTCTTGATCCTGGCAATCTTCTTAAAGATAAACTTCAACTCTTGGAACATCTCATATGCTCCATGACGTTCAAATGCCTTTGAAGTCCCAGCTCTAAGCCATACAACATGGCGCACCAAACCATTGAGTAGTCATCAACACACGACTACCAGGCGTTGACAACGTCCACAGTCGCTGGAGGGGGTGGTGCACCAAGCGGAGCATCATGGACATAAGACTTATGGGAAGCCGTGAGGATAATCCTCAGATTACGGGCCCAGTCCACAAAGTTACTTCCATCATCTTTCAGCTTAGCTTTCTCTTGGAATGCATTGAAATTCAGGGGAGCTATTGCTCGAGCCATTGATCTACAACATAAGTTTGCAAAGATAACTTAGACTATTGTTCATGGTAAATGAGTTCAATTAATCATATTACCTAAGAACTCCCACTCAAATCAACATTCCTCTGGTTGTCCGAGTGTAACATGATCCAAATTCACCTACCCAAGTTTGATTATCATGTGAGATGAGGTGGTTTCAGTGGCGAACATCTCTATGTTGACCATATCTACTATATGCATCGTGTTCGACTTTTCGGTCTCTTGTGTTCTGAGGCCATGTCTGTACATTCTAGGCTCGTCAAGTTTAACCCAAGTGTTCTGCATGTGCAGAACTGGCTTGCACCCATTGTATGCGAACGTAGAGTCTATCACACTCGATCATCACTTGGTGCTTCGAAACGATGAACTTTCGCAACGGTGCACACTTGGGGAGAACACAATTTTATCTTGAAATTTTAGTGAGGATCACCTTATAATGCTACCGTCGTCCTAAGCAAAATAAGATGCATAAAAGGATTAACATCACATGCATATCATAAGTGACATGATATGGCCATAAACTTGTGCTTTTGATCTCCATCTCCAAAGCACTAGCATGATGTCCATCGTCACCAGCATGATCTCCATCATCTTGTCGCCATTGGGGTTGTCACGCCAACCATGCTTCTACTACTATTGCTACCGCTTAGCGATAAAGTAAAGCATTACATAGCGCTTAATGATTGACACGCGGGTCATACAATAATTAAAGACAACCCTATGGCTCCTGCTGGTTGCCGTATGCATCGACATGCAAGTCGATATAAACTATTACAAACATGATCATCTCATACATCAAATATATTTCATCATGTCTTTGGCCATATCATATCACAACATACCCTGCAAAAACAAGTTAGATATCCTCTAATTGTTGTTGCATGTTGTACGTGGCTGCTATGGGTATCTAGCAAGAGTGATTCTTACCTACACAAAGCCACAAGGTGATATGCAAGTTGCTATTTATCCTTCTACAAGGACCGCCTTTGTCGAATCTGATTCAACTAAGGTGGGAGAGACAGACACCCCCCAGCCATCTTTATGCAACAAAGTCACATGTCTATCGATGGAACCGTTCTCATGTACGTGGACATGTAAGGTTGGTCTGGGACGCTTCATCCCACAATACCGTTTAATCAAGAAAATTCCAAGGAAGGAATCAATCTAAATATCAACGCCCACAAACTCCTTTGTGTTCTACTCATGATGTCATCTATGCATAGACCTAGCTCATGATGCCAATGTTGGGGAACATTGCATGGGAAACAAAAAAATACCTACACTCACCAAAATCAATCTAGGAGATGACCATCTATAAGAGGAGAGATTGCATCTACATACCTTTGTAGATTGCTAAGCGGAAGCGTTAAGAAACGCGGTTGATGTAGTGAACGTCTTCGCGATCGAATCGTGATCAATCCCGTGAACTCCCGATCCAAGTGCCGAGCGGACGGTACCTCCGCGTTCAACACACATACGACTTGATGATGCCTTCACCTCCTCGATCCAGTGAGCGATGGTGAACTAGTAGCTTGAGTCCTCCCGCAGCACGGCGGCGTGGTGGCGGTGGTGGTGGTGGAATCTCAGCAGAGCTTCACTAAGCACTACGGAGAGTAAGAGGGATGCGAGGGAGAGGAGAGGCAGCACCGTGGCATGGAGATGTGCTCAAGGGTGCAGCTGCCCTCTCTCTACTTTTCTATATATAGGGGAAGGGAAGAGTGGGTGATGCCCCTAGGGTTTCCCCTAGGGGGCAGCGTACAGGGCATATGGGATCTCCCCTAGTGTGACTTGCCCCTAAGCCGGGTGCAGGGAACCCTAGAGGGGTGCCCCAAACCCTCTTGGTTACGTGAGACAGGCTAAGGGGGGGTGATCAGCTCCTTAGTGGGCTGGTTTGCCCCCTCCACTTGGTACATGCCCCCCAACACTTGCCGGGGCCCCCCGAAACCCCTTTCGGTGACGCTAGTCATCATCCGGTACCCCCGGAACACTTCCAGACTCCAATACCCTTCGTCCAATATATCATTCTTCACCTCCGGACCCTTCCGTAGTTCCTATCCATGTATGGGATGTCATCCAGGACTCCGAACAACCTTCGGTAACCACCATAATGATTTAACTATACTTATATCGTCACCAAACATTAAGTGTGTAGATCCTGCGGGTTCGAGAACTATGCAGACATGACCGAGACACCTCTATGGTCAATAACAAATAGCGGGACCTGGATGCCCATATTGGTTCCCACATATTCTACAAAGATCTTATTGGTCGAACCTCGATGTCAAGCATTCGTCTAATCCCGTATGTAGTTCCCTTTGTCTATGGGTATGTTACTTGCCCGAGATTCGATCGTCGGTATCTCCATACCTAGTTCAATCTCGTTACCGGCAAGTTTCTTTACTCGTTCCGTAATACAAGATCCCGTGGCTAACTCATTAGTCACATTGCTTGCAAGCTCATTGTGATACTATATTACCGAGTGGGCCCTGAGATACCTCTCTGTCATACGGAGTGACAAATCCCAGTATTGATCCATGCCAAGTCAACACACACCCTGGGAGATACCCGTAGAGCACCTTTATAGTCACCCAGTTACGTTGCGATGTTTGGTACACACAAGGTACTCCTCCAGTGTTAGTGAGTTGCATGATCTCATGGTCATAGGAATATATACTTGACATGAAGAAAACGATAGCCATAAACTTTACACGATCATATGCTATGTTCATAGTTTGGGTCTTGTCCATCACATCATTCTCCTAATGATGTGATCCCATTATCAAATGACAACTCATGTCTATGACTAGGAAACCATAGCCATCTTTGATCAACGAGCTAGTTCGGTAGAGGCTCACTAGGGACATGTTGTTGTTTATGTACCCACACATGTATTTGAGTTTCCAATCAATACACTTATAGCATGGATAATAAATGATTATCATGAACAAGGAAATATAATAATAACCACTTTATTATTGCCTCTAGGGCATATTTCCAACACTTCCACCAAGCTGTGTCGCTTGTGGTCATTACGTCGGTGGTTGTCGCGGGAGGAGTACGAATGGAACCGGAGCTGGGACTGTGGTCATGAATGGGGGAGTAAGGGAAGCAGAGGTGGTGTGTTTCTACCATGTGCAATCGTGCATGTATATCAGGCGCTAGCCGGGCCAAGCGTCGGTTTTCATGCATGATCCTTGAGTGTATTTCTCGAGTTACATGTTTGTTCAATATCAGGCAGGCAAACGGACACGCAAACAACTTCTATTTATTAGGAATTCATCTGCTCATGTCACTCCGAGTCGGCATTACCTCACTGCATAGAGCGAGGGGAGGTGTTGCACGCGCACTCTCGTCCTACGCGTCGGTTGAATGGCGCACCTTTCGGCTGACATGCAGTAGTAGTCGGTAAAGTTCACTTTGGACCTGTTGAGAAACGTAGTAGAAAACAAAAAAGTGGCCCTACGGTCAACCGGGAACACTATGAAGATGCAATAAATGATACGTATCCAACGTATCTATAAATTTTGATTGTTTGATGTTGTTATATTATCATTCTTGGATGCTTTACAATCATTTTATAGCAACTTTATATCATTTTCTAGGACTAACCTATTGACACAGTGCCCAGTGCCAGTTGCTATTTTTTGCTTGTTTTTTACTTCGCAAAAAATCAAAACCAAACAGAGTCCAAACGCAGTGAAACGTTTTGGAGAATTTTTTGGACCAGAAGACAGATGATGGCCCAAAGAAGTACCAGAGGTGTGCCCTGAGGGGGGCACAACCCACCTGGGCGTGCCCTGGTCAGTTGTGCCCACCTCGGTGGTCTCCCGCATGCCTCTTCGCCCTATAAATACCCAAATATTCTAGAAACACTAGGGGAGTCCAAGCAAAACAATTATAGCCGCCGCAAGTTCCAGAATCACAAGATCCAATCAAGACGCCATCACAGAGGGGTTCATCATCCTCATTGGTGCCTATCCGATGATGCATGAGTAGTTCATTGTAGACCTATGGGTCCATAGGCAGTAGCTAGATGGCTTCTCCTCTCTTTTTGATCCTCAATACAATGGTCTCTTGGAGATCTATTTGATGTAACTCGTTTTACGATGTGTTTGTTGGGATCTGATGAAGTTTGAGTTTATGATCAAATCAATATTTTTATCCATGAAAGTTATTTGAGTTTTGGTCTCTTATATGCATGATTACTTATAGCCTCATATTTCTTCATTGAATCTTTGGTTTAATTAGGTCGACTAGTTCGATTTTTCTTGCCATGGGAAGAGGTGCTCTGTGATGGGTTCGATCTTGAAGTGTTCTTTCCCGGTGACAGAAGGGGTAGCAAGACACATATTGATCATTGCCATTAAGGATAACAAGATGCGGTCTATTCCTACATGAATAGATCTTGTCTACATCATGTCATCATTATTATTGCATTACTCCGTTTCTCCATGAACTTAATACACTAGATGTGTTGGGGATATAACTACTGAGTGTAAACCGCCCAGGAGGGGCCGGTTCACCTTCAACTATGTTGAAGCCCACGAAGACTCAGAAGATGGCACCTTACTATTGAAGCTTAGAGGCCCAGAGCCCAAATGCGGAATAGGGCCCATAGTGGTAAACCGACATAGTCATGTAACTTGTATTGTAAGATAAGGAAAGGAGAGACCGAGTCGGACGCTGTTACGACCCGGCCTCGGGACTCTGTAAATTGGCCGGGCGTCAACCCGTGTATATAAGGGGATGACCCGGCGGCGGTTCAGGGACAAGAAACAACAACTCGAGAGCAGGCATAGCGTGTTTAGCTCCCTGGTAATCGAGCCCCCAATAATCCCAACACAACTAGACGTAGGACTTTACCTTCATCGAAGGGGCGGAACTAGTATAAAATCCCTCGTGTCCTTTGTCCGGTTTAACCCCTTTAAGCTAACCCGTCGCGATGGCTCCACGACTAAGTCCTTTCATGAGGACATCTGACGTGATATTTCCACGATAGTTGGCGCCCACCGTGGGGCTATCGCGTGATGGTTTTGAGTTCTTGAAGGGCAGCTTCGAAGGACTCAAAGGGTACGCAGTTGGTTGGATGACCAAGAGTCGTCGCGGCAAGCTCTACATTGATGATGCAGGATGGGGCGCCGAGGCTGGCTCAATTGAGTACGGGTACCGGGTCCCCTTTGGCGGAATTCACGTTTTCATTGGCAAAATCGGCGAACCGGGCCCTGAGCCGGACATCTGCACCAACCTCGTCGAGACGGCTCAGCGTGCAAGCCCCGCTCGGTTTCAGCCCACCGTGAAGCGTCTGTTCGTGGGATGTGTCCACGGGATCGGATCTGAACCGATGTCTGAAGATGAGAAGGTCGCTTATTCCGACGATGAAACATCCACTGGTGAAACCGAGTCCCTGTACCAAGTTCAGGATGGTGTGTTCGAAGAGTATTCCGATGGCACCAGTATTCCGGAATTTTGTGAATTGCCGAACCACGTCGGAATTTTCATGGCCGGAACACAGCCAACCTTGCAAAATTCTACTGCGGCGGTGTCCGGACCGGTGGCAGGGGCAGGAGGCTCCACGCGCCGGCCGGCTCAAGTCCTCTCGGTTTGATGGATGCCTGGGCGACCTTGTTGACCATGGCAGTTACTCCGGCGACACAGGATTAGCACAATGCAGACATTGCAAGGCTAAAGGATCAGATAACACAAGCCAAGGAGGACTTAGCGGCTGAGGAGACTAGGATGGCTGAGGAATGGGCCGCTTTAGATGGCCAGGCGCAGAGGATTCAATCCGAGAATTATCGACTGTTGATGGATCAGAACGCTTCGAATGAAGTATTCAAGAGGAGACATCGATCTCACTTGCCAGCGGATTACAATGCGATGAACCTCTTTGGTATGCCGGGAGCAGGGACTAGCAATCTTGCAGCAGTGAACCGGACTGTTGTGCCAAGGACCGGAGCGCCGGATCAACCTCAGGTGATGGGTCCACCTCAGCAAACGGACAACCTGCCGCAGTATACCACGCCCTCGCCGGGTCACTTCTCTACCCCTTTGGACAATATGATAGCAGCAGCATCCCGGCTGGCAGCTATTCCAATAGAGGGCGAATCGCCAGCGGCGATTGAGACACGGCGGGCCAGGGATCTTCTTCAAATGGCTATGACGCAGCAGCAAGCTTACTTGTATAGCCGAGATAGGGTTCACTCAACCCCACGTCCGAGCAAAAGCTATAGCAGGCATATAGATGAACCGGAGGTGTCCAGCAGTGCGCGGCACCGTATGGTCCCTCAAGGACCCAATCCGGCGCGTGGTGAGGTGAACGCTCAGGACATGGTGGATAATAGCAGAGCACGAAGGGAGGCCGATTTAGCAGCACAGCATACGGGTCGTTATCAACCCGCCCCGGTTTAGCCAGCGGCGTCAGTAGACCGAGGCACCGGGCTTGCTTTCAGTTCTTGGGGTCATATCTTATTTCAGCTCTCCGTAATGTGCGACTGCCTAAGGACTTCAAGGGCTCACGTAAGGTACCTAATTATACCACTGATCAGCCACCCAAGGCATGGGTGGAAAGTTATGAGATGGCTATGGAGATGCTGGACGTGGACGAAGCGGCTTGTGCAAAGTACTTCACGATGATGTTGGAGGGAACAACCCGTACATGGTTGAAGAATTTACCGGCTAACTCCGTCGAGTCATGGGACCAGTTGAAGGCCCGGTTTATAGCCAATTTCAAGGACACGTGTAAATAGCCTATGTCCATTGTGGATCTTGATGCCTGTGTTCAAGGGGAGAACGAGTCAACAACTCATTAGGTGCGCCGGGTTTCAGAGGTTTTGCATTCTTCAGACCAGATTAACGTTGGTCAAGCAATCATCACTCTGGAATGCAATTGCCGGTTTAAGTCACTAAAGATGAAGTTGGGACGGCTCAAGTGCCACTGCAATGACATGGGCACCCTTATGGACGCCTTAGTCAAATATGCCGATTCTGATAATACCAAGGATCCCGATTCTGATGAGGAGAAACTGGAGAAGGGAAAGAAGAATGGCGGTGCGAAGGGACAGCAACACAACCAAGGAGGCCATGGGAATAATGGTAAGTGCAAAGCAGATTCAGATTTTGTGGCTAATACTAATGTGCAGCGTCGTAAGGCTAAACCGCCCCAGCGTGGTGGCGGAATGAATCTGGAGCGTTTGTTGAACCAGCCCTGCCCAAAGCATGGGACCAAGGAGGTTCCTGCAACACATCTTTGGAAAGATTGTCACATTATGAAGGAGTTCAAAAACTCTGATCTTTTCTGGTATGATTAGGGTCCATCTGGCGGTTCAGGTCCATGTTTTCATAACAGCGGCAGTTCAAACTCTGGATTTCAAATAATCAGGGCAACCAGAACAACCAGGGTGGTTAAAACTAATAGAACAATCAAGGAAATCAGCAGCAATCGGGTTACCAGAGTCACCCAAAGTAGTTGAATGGTGGGCAGTATCATGTGTTCACCACTAGTTTGTGCAAGCGTGATCAGAAGCTTCACAAGAGGGCAGTAAATGATGTTGAACCGACAGTACCATGTTACTTGTGGTGGTCCGAGCAACCCATTGTGTGGAGCAGAGAGGATCATCCGCCCCGGGTTGACAATCCGGGTCACCTGGCTTTAGTGGTGGCACCTCAGGTGGGAGGTTACAAGTTCACCAAGGTGCTGATGGATGGAGGGAGCAGTATCAACATTCTGTATTATGAGACCTTCCGTCGCATGGGGTTGACAGACAAGAGTCTTAAACCATCAAAAACTGTTTTCCATGGTGTGGTACCTGGTAAATCGGCATATCCTGTTGGCAAGATCGCTTTGGAGGTTGTGTTTGGTGATGAGCATGACTCCCGGTCTGAAACATTGACCTTTGAAGTGGTGAGGATCCAGAGCCCGTATCACGCACTGTTTGGACGGCCGGCTTATGCAAAGTTCATGGCAAGGCCTTGTTATATTTACTTGCAGCTTAAGATGCCGGGTCACAAGGGGACCATCACAGTTCACGGAAGCCGTAAGATCGCTCTGGATTGCGAGGAAGGTGATGCGGCCTATGCTGAGTCGATTTGTGCTACAGAGGAGTTGAAACACTACAGGGACAATGTTGATCCGGCAGACATGACCCCTTTGAAGAAGCCCACCACTGAGCATGACCCAACCCTGCATTTCAAACCGGCTGATGAGACTAAGCTTGTTGACTTTGTTCCTGGCGATTCATCTAAACAGTTTAGCATCAGCACAAATCTGGATCCGAAATAGGAAAGCGCGCTCATCGAGTTCATCCGTGAGAACCGGGACATTTTTGCATGGAAGCCTTCTGACATGCCAGGTGTACCGAGGGAACTCGCTGAGCACACTCTCAATATTGATCCCAAGTTTAAACCGGTCAAGCAGTTTCTTCGCCGCTTTAATGAGGAGAGACGACAAGGCAATTGGTGAGGAGGTAGCCCGGCTGTTGGCTGCTGGGTTTATCGTTGAAGTGTTTCAGCCTAAGTGGTTGGCTAACCCGGTGCTGGTTCTTAAGAAAAATGGCACTTGGCGCATGTGTGTGGACTACACAGATTTGAACAAAGCTTGTCCGGCCGATCCTTTTGCTCTCCCGCGTATTGATCAGATCATTGATGCGACGGCGGGTTGTGAACGTTTGAGTTTCTTGGATGCTTATTCAGGTTATCATCAGATCAAAATGGCAGTTAAGGACCAGGAGAAGACCGCCTTCATCACTCCCTTTGGAGCCTTCTGCTATGTTTCTATGCCGTTTGGGCTCAAGAGTGCCCAGGCAACTTATCAGCGTTGTGTGCAAAATTGTCTTCATACTCAGATTGGGCGCAATGTTCATGCCTATGTTAATGACATTGTGGTAAAGTCCAGGAAGAAGGAGACATTGATAGATGATCTCAAGGAGACCTTTGACAATCTACGTGTTTACAAGATGATGCTCAATCCGGACAAGTGTGTTTTTGGTGTTCCGGCAGGCAAGCTTCTAGGTTTTCTGGTGTCCAACAAAGGCATTGAGGCTAATCCGGAGAAGATCAAAGTGATTACATCTTTGGCTAAACCGGCGTGCATCAATGATGTTCAGCGTCTGGCAGGTCGAATTGCAGCCCTAAGCCGGTTTATTAGCCGTTTGGGAGAGAAGGCGATCCCTCTGTATCAGATGTTGAAGAAAACAGACACTTTTGTCTGGAGTGATGCGGCTAATGCGGCGTTTGAAGACTTGAAGCGGCAGTTGGCTGAACCACCGGTCCTTGCTGCTCCGGTTGACAAAGAGCCCTTGTTATTGTACGTGGCTGCTAATGCCCGTGCTGTCAGCGTGGCAATTGTGGTGGAGCGCAAGGAGGCTGGCAAGGAATATCCGGTTCAACGGCCGGTTTACTATATCAGTGAAGTGCTCATCGAGTCAAAGCAGCGATATCCGCATTGGCAGAAGCTGGTCTATGGAGTTTTTATGGCAAGTCGAAAGCTTAAACAATGCTTTCAAGGCTATCCCATTACCGTAGTCAGTTCCGCTCCCTTGGGTGATATAATTCAGGACAGGGAGGCAATTGGCCGGGTTGCAAAGTGGGCAATTGAGCTTGGTCCCCATGGGTTGAAGTATGTGCCTCGGACATCCATCAAATCTCAAGCACTTGTTGACTTCATCAATGATTGGGCTGAGTTACAAGCACCAGAGGACAAACCAGATAATACATACTGGACTATTCACTTTGATGGATCCAGGCAATTGGAAGGCTCGGGGGCTGGAGTTGTCCTTACTTCCCCTCGAGGTGATAAAATTCGTTATGTCCTCCGTTTAATGTTCCCCTGTACTAAAAATGCAGCTGAGTACGAGCCTTTACTCCATAGGCTCCGTGTGGCCAAGGAGATGAATTTAAGCCGGGTACGATGCTTTGGAGATTCTGATCTAGTGGCTCAGCAAGTTTCTGGAACTTGGGATTCTAAGGATCCACTCATGGCGGCTTACAGACGTGAAGTGGATATTGTGGCGGGTCACTTCAAAGGGTATCAAGTTGAGCATATTGATCGGCGTAAAAACGAAGCAGCAGACGCTTTGAGCCGGCTGGGATCTCAGCGTAAACCGGTACCTCCCAATACCTTTTTAGATATCTTGCATAACCCGTCTGTTAAATTGCCTACAAGGAGGATCTAGCTGTTCCTGATCCGGAGGCCCAATTGGTGGTCGCTTTACATGTTGTGTTGGATTGGACGGTTCCATACCTGGCGTATATGAACCGGGGCGAGTTACCACATGATGAAGTTCTTGCCCGGCAGATAATCCGGCGGTCCAAGTCCATGGTTATTCACAATGGCGAGTTACACCACTGTAGTGTTTCAGGCGTATTTCAGCGTTGTGTTTCTCCTGAAGAAGGCCAAGAGATCTTACGGGAAATTCATGAAGGGGATTGTGGTCACCATGCCGGTTCAAAGTCCTTGGTTGCTAAAGCTTTTCATCATGGGTTTTACTGGTTGACAGCTCATGCTGATGCGGAGGATCTGGTAAAGTGGTGTGACGCTTGTCAGAAGTTTTCACGCCGAGCTCATGTTCCGGCTCAAGAATTAAGGATGATTCCTATCACTTGGCCGTTTGCCACTTGGGGGCTTGATATGGTGGGACCCTTTAAGTGCTCCAAGGATAAGAAGACCCACCTGTTGGTGGCGGTTGACAAATTCACCAAGTGGGTTGAAGCGGAGCCTGTCAGCAAGTGTGATGCGGCTACGGTGGTTCAATTTATCAAAAAGATTATCTTCCGCTTTGGCTTTCCACACAACATTATCACGGATAATGGTACAAACCTTTCTAAAGGAGAGATGGAGGATTTCTGTCAGAGAGAGCACATCCGGCTTGACTTAGCATCTGTGGCGCACCCTTAGTCCAATGGTCAAGCGGAGAGAGCCAATCAAGAAATCTTGAAGGGTATCAAACCCCGGCTCATGGTTCCTTTAAAGGGGACGCCATGTTGTTGGGTGGAAGAATTGCCTTCTGTGTTATGGAGCATCAACACCACCCCCAATAGATCAACGGGTTACACACCTTTCTTCATGGTATATAGGGCAGAGGCAGTCCTCCCAAATGATATTCGTCATGATTCGCCCCGGGTTGCCAATTATGTTGAAGCGGACAATGAGCAAGCACGCCAGGAGGCGTTGGACCTGTTAGATGAAAAACAGGATATGGGTTTGGCTCGTTCGGCGGTTTATCAACAAGACCTGCGGCGTTATCACAGCCGCCGGGTTAAGACAAGAACCTTTCAAGAAGGCGACTTGGTGCTCCGGCTCATCCAGGATCAGACCTATATGCACAAGTTATCCCCACCTTGGGAAGGACCCTTTGTGGTCAGCAATAATCTGCACAATGGATCATACTACCTCATTGACGTTCGAGACAACTCACGCAGCTCTGAGGAGGAGACCCGGCGGCCATGGAACATAGCTCTCCTATGACCTTACTACACTTGAGCCACAGGCTTCTCTTATGTACATATTTCGACAATGTATATATTATGATCAATAAAATAAACCAGCATCCTTGCTATAAGCAGGGCCTCTGCTGTTCTTTCTCAAATATCCTTTGAGTTACATGGGGGCTTCAGCTGACAAAGCGGAGTACTACCTGTTAAACCGGCTATCATGCCACAATACAGCTTGGGAGCTTCACACCCAAGGGGCCAAAGAGAGTCTGGATGCTATGCACAGCTCAAACATAGGCACCCAATGAGCACCTCATCAAGCTACTTGGGGGCTCTTTGTGTAAAGTAACAAAGAGTTTGAAAGGACCCTTGTAGCTGGGTATCGACCCACGACTTGGAAGCCTGGTATATTTACCTAAAACCCCGGGTTAACCTGCCTTCATCAAGTAAGCCACTCCTATCCAGGTAATCCTGGCATGACCCGCCGAATGTTTGACAGTTACTCTCATTGAGACCCTGAACTTGTCAAAGTTAAAACGACGATTGGTTAGTTGGAGGCCCATCTTAAAAGGCTTTGTCAAATGGTTTAACTCAGCGGCCTGGCAGCCCACGAAAAGCCTCGAATTTAGGCCTGGCAGCCCTCGAAAAGCCTCGACTACACGGTTTTATTTGCCTTTGTCAGTTCTTTTTGAATTTTATGTTGAACTGGTATATTTTGATCCGGTCTGGCTCTTCATTCATCATATTAACCCGGTGTTTGTTAACCCGGCTTGGTTTGCAACTACAAGTTGTCAGACCTTATTATCAAACCAAAGTTTCTTAACCCGGCCTGGCTTTGACTACATGTCGCCAGTATTGATCATCTGGTGTTCATTATAACCCGGCATGACTCCTTACACGCCATCATCATATGGTAAGAGTTATAATAGCTCAAAGATTTGGGGTTTCACCCTTACTATAATCAAAGTTGGTACACCAACTACATGATGTCATATCACAGGTATGAATTATTTCATATTTATTTAAGTTTGGTTATCAATCAGGCTTTATCTTGGGTATTATGACCCGTCTGGTGGTAAACCGCCAGGACAATTATTTTGTATGCAGACATCAGGATCGCATGATATTATCAAAGTATAAGCAAACATATCACGTATCATGCCGGATCAACAATGTCATGCATCACTGCCATAGATTAAAGAGTTTTAACTAGCCTATTACAAGGCGCTTTGAGGCCCAAAATACTGGTTGTTTCTACGCAACAAAGTCTGTCGAAGTAATTTGCATGCCAGATTAAGACTCATTGCCAAGACGACGTGAAGTTGATGGGTCTTCCGGCGCCGGTTCAACCTCCTCCTCTCCACCCAGAGGCTGGAAGTCAATGGTGGTCCAGTCAATCCGGGTTAGAGCCTGAAATACAACTTCTTCACTTATCAGATTGGACGGGTCAACATCAGGGGCGTAAGTATGTTACGGATTGGCGGGATAAGGCTGTGCGTTTCTGTCACAGTCGTGTCAACTCGATGGTTCCCTTCATCATAAAAGGACCGATGAACAGTCTAGTTAGCCTCTGCAGCCAGTTGACTTGACAGTGGACGCATTTCCTTTGTCAGGGCTTTGAGAGCTTCGTTGTCAAATGCTGACCCGTCTGCTTGTTCATCTGGAAATCCCTTGGCAATATCAACTGGATCCAAGTCAGATATCCATGCTTTGGCTCGAGTCAGTGCCAGTAAAGCGCCAGCCCTGGCAGCAGATCGCTTCACCTCCTCTATCTGAGCCGGTGTCATGGATAATCTTGCTAGTGTGTCCTTGATCAATGTTGGTGCCGGTTTGTTGTATGAGACTGCAGAGATAACCCGTTGTGCACCAGTATACAGTTGCTCAATCAGTGTATAAGCCGCCTTCAATTTCATCCGCATATCCGTTCCAAGATGAGCAATGCGATGGCCTGCGACGGTTTAAGAATTCAATGTCAAACCGGCAGAGTTGATGAAAATGGAGAAGCAAGTTATCATAGAATACTTACCAAAAACTGCAGCTGTCATGGAGTTCACTTGATGTTTCAGACCCGTCAGCTCTTCCTCCACCGGTTTAAGAGCTGCTTCGGCGTCTTCAGCCCGTTTCAACAAAGCAGCTCTTTCTGTTTCCCAATTGGAACATTCGGTTTTGAAGCTTTCTTTCAACTGTTCCATGCCAGTCAAAGCGCCCTTTAGCTCCTCTTTGGCTTTAGAGGTTGCTTCTTGCTGGGACTTGATGTTTTCTTGAAGATCAGCGATTTGAGTTTCTTTGATAGTCTTCTCGGTCTGCACAAGACAGAAGATGAAGTTGTTAAAGTCCCAATCACATAACAAGTTATGCCCTTAGCACTTGGGGGCTAATGTGGATTGCTTTTTCAAAAAGTCAGTGTTTTCAAGTCCTAAGGCTCAATCCAGATATTAGGCTTGGCACTTGGGGGCTAATGCACATTTGATCAATTATGAGTGAAGACAGTTAACATGGACAGAAAAGTCCTAGTTTGTCTTCAAGAAGACAAACCGGCCCTTGGGGGCTACTACGAGGAAGTGTTATTTATATCGAAGGCCCAGTTTATCTACAACAGATAACCTGGCCCTTGGGGGCTACAATGGAAGATATATATATATATATATAATAGAGGAAAATTCAAAGTGTTCCTGAAAAGTACCTCATAACGCTCCTTCATCAGGTTCACCAAACCGGCTTCAAAGTCACGGCTGGTGTAGAGACAATTTAAAAAGCCGGAATGAAGTTCCTCGGTGCTAAGGTTGACAAAGTTGGATAAATCCGTCTTCCCCTTTCCCTTGCCCATAGCAATGAATTCCTCCTTGGCAGTATGTTTGGCCAAGATAATCGGATTACCAGGACTGGTGTGAGCAGTGCCAGTAATAACAACATCCTCATCATCACCTTTTGGTGGACTTGGCGGATTGATGGTAACCCTGGCTGGACTTGGCGGATTAGCAGACGGGCTCGACGGATCAGCAGTCGGGCTTGGAGGAGTAGCATGAGGGCTCGACGGTTCAATATGAATGGCTGGGTCTGCTTCCGGCGGATTAGCTTCAGTGCTCTCGCCTTGAGGGATGGAATCATCCATAATGTCAGTATTTCTATCGAAACCTTCAGGAGCCTTCTCCGGTTCAGTTTCACCGATAGGGGCACTGGTTTTAGCCTTCTTACACATACGGGCTTTAGCACTGTGATATCAAAACAAAGATTAGCATGGTAAACCGATTTATGAAGGAAAAATGTGAAGGGCAATGTGCATACCCAGGGACGGTTTTAAGAGGAGGCAACTGAGTGGTTGATGAGCCGCCCGACGAATTGGAAGATGCCTGGTAATTCGGATCAGACGGATTAAGTGGGTATCTGAAGAAACCCTTCAAAGGATAAAGATTTTTGGGAGAACAAGTAACCTCTCGACGACGTTTTCGGGTTGGAGTATACGGTAAACCGGACGAGGTGATTTGCTGGCCACTGTGCCTGGTTGTGCGACGCTCTTCAGCTTGCTGTGTCTTCAAAGAAAATTTTGGATCCAAATAAGCAAGGTGGTGAGAGTATTTTACTTTCCGAACTGCACGACGAAATCTTTGAACCGGCACGAGATCTGAATCGGAAGAAAGAGAGATTACCTCAACATGGTCCGCACGGCTGGCCTCCGCGTCATCCTAGGAATAGTCATTGTCAATAAGGTGTACAAAAAAGGAACCAAGTGAGTCAAGTTCTACCTCTGCATCCGATTCATCAACATCTTCTCGCAGATCAGAAGACTCTGTGGTTTTCTTCTTGGCAGCTTTCTTAGTGACCTTGATTTTTGCATGAGGAGCCCTAGCCGGTTTATTCCGCTTCCAGAAGGAGCTATTGGCCTGTGAAATTAAAGCAAAGGAGTGTTAGCACATTACTAAAGCAGAGGAGAATCAGTAAGCATTAACTTGAACTTTATCGCTGGCGGTTTGTTGGAGGCGTAAAAAGGTGGCAACCCGATTTGGCTGCATGCGGCGATCGGTTCATCAAGTATTTTCTTCACAGCTTCAGTAACTGCAATGTCTGTCATTACGATTTCATGATATCGTTGAGGATCCTTGATGTTGCCAATATATTCATGCGTTAAACCGGGGCGGCGACTTAAAGGCAGAATACCCCAAGAAACCTAGCAGCGGACGAGATCAATGCTAGTCAAACCATTGGCCAGGAGAGCCCGGAGCTTGGCGAGTTGAGGTGCATAAGTTTTCCGTTCTGCGACAGTTAGGCGTAGAGGTAACGGGTGGCCATTGCTAAGCCGTTGAAGGCGTAAACCCGGCAAAGGATTTTCTCCAGCAGGGGCAGTATTCTGGCAATAAAACCAAGTTTGGTTCCAATCTTTGGGATGGCTGTGATGCTTTGCATGAGGGAAATCAACTTCTTTTCTCTTTTGGATTGATACCCCACCAAGTTCCATGTTGGGACCATCAGAGAACTCCGTGCGACGGTTTAAATGGAAAAAATCCCGGAACAGCTCCACATATGGTTCTTCTTGAAGGTAAACTTCACAGAATACTTGAAAGTTGCATATATTGGACACGGAATTCGGTGCAATATCTTGTGGATGGAGTTGAAAGCTCGCAAGGACATCCCGGAAGAATTTTGATCCGGGCGGGCTGAATCCCCGGTCTAAGTGTTGCATAAATACAATCACCTCTCCATCTTGAGGTTCAGGAGGGCACTCAGAGTCCAGAACTCGCCAATGAAGGACCCTTTTTGAGGCTAAAGCACCAGTGGTGACATATCCGTTGATTTGTGTCTCTGTGATCCGGGACAGAACCCAATTGCAAGCAGAGAATTGTTTGGTCATCTTGGAAAAGCAAATTGTGAAAGAAAAATGGAGGCCAGTTTACGATTGAAGGTTTAAGTATACTACTCAGTGTCAAACCGGAAAATTGCTATTCAAGTCAAGTTGGTGGTTTAAATGAGGACTAATGGTGTATGGTGGATTGACTATCAAAGGTTAAACCGCCCGTAGGCAGAAGAGCCAGAGCTGAAAATCTACTAAGTGTTTACAGAAACAGGTTTCACAATATGGCAGTATAATTTTGGATCTACCGTGGTTAAATAAAGAAAACTTTTCTGACCCCTACAATGGCGCTAAGAGGAACAGAGAAGATACAGACGGAGTTCGTTTAGGAGCGGCAAGACACTATGGTATGGTGAACTAACAATATGGATCTAGCCGCAGTTCAAAACTATCAGGCGCATATATAAATTCAGAAAAAATACTAAGAGAAGGGCGCAGAAGAAATGATGAACAACAACGAACATGGATGAACTCGAAGCCCTAATGGAGATCTAGGGTTACAGGAAAGTGAACTTACTAGGGCCACTCGGCGGCAAAGGAGCGTTGCAGGGTTTCTGGTACGAACAGGGTGATGGAGCGGCTTCGGTCGGTGCAGATTCGAAGGTCGACGGTGGCGGCGGCGCTGGGGTCCTTCGGGTCGTGAGGAGGAAGACAAGAAGAAAGGGGAGAAAATGGAAGGGCTCGTCGGGCTTATTTATAAGAAGGCAGAAAATAAGCGACATGCACGGGAATCGAGGAGTCCAAAGTGGCAAGGGGCATAGCTGTCACCTCGATTTTCGGGATACCATTAATGAAGAGAATCTTTTTAATCATTTTTTACAGAGTTGACGTCATGATGATTCGTTGTTGTGATCAGAGGATGACGTCACGGCGGTTTAACAAAGTTCATAAGAGAAAGACATCATGGCGGTTTACGAGAAATGAAGGAAGATGTTCAGAGGATTTTTCTAAGTACTAAATATTGACATTAACAGGTTCAAATCAATTTGGGGCCTAATGTTGGGGATATAACTACTGAGTGTAAACCGCCCAGGAGGGGCCAGTTCACCCTCAACTATGTTGAAGCCCATGAAGACTCAGAAGATGGCTCTTTACTATTGAAGCTTAGAGGCCCGGAGCCCAGATGCGGAATAGGGCCCATAGTGGTAAACCGACATAGTGATGTAACTTGTATTGTAAGATAAGGAAAGGAGAGACCGAGCCGGCCTCGGGACTCTGTAAACCATTCGGGCGAAAACCCGTGTATATAAGGGGACGACCCGGCGACGGTTCAGGGACAAGAAACAACAACTCAAGAGCCAGGCATAGCGTGTTTAGCTCCTTGGTAATCGAGCCCCCAATAATCCCAACACAACTAGACGTAGGCCTTTACCTTCATCGAAGGGGCGGAACTAGTATAAAATCCCTCGTTTCCTTTGTCCGGTTTAACACCTTTAAGCTAACTCGTCGCGATGGCTCCACGACTAAGTCCTTTCACGAGGACATCTGACGTGATATTCCCATGACAAGATGTATGCAGGAGTCGGTCTACTAATCTTGGACGTGATGCCTATATAATGATCATTGCCTGGATATCGTTATAATTGTTTGAAGTTCTATCAATTTCCCAATAGTAATTTGTTTACCCACCGTATGCTATTTTCTCGAGAGAAGCCACTAGTGAAATCTACGGCCCCGGGTCTATTTTCTCATCATATATTTTCAGATCTATCTTGCTATTTGCCTTTTTATTTATTTGCATCTTTTTATTTTCAAATCTATATTATCACCCAGAAATATCTCGCTGAATTTAATTTGTCGTTATTCTATTTGCATCTACCAAATTATATCTTTACCAATCTTTTACCCGGGAGGGATTGACAACTCCTCTTATGTGTCGGGTTGCAAGTATTTTCTGTTTGTGTGCAGGTAACATTTACATAGTGTTTATTAGTTCTCCGAATGGTTCGATAACCTTGGTTTCATCACTGAGGGAAATACCTACCGTAGCTGTGCTGCATCATCCCTTCCTCTTCGGGGGAAAACTGACGCGGACACGAGCCATCATGAAAGGATTTCTTGCACCATTTTCGGAGAGACATCATCAAAATCTATCAGGTTCCTAATGACAAATCTCATCTCCTTGCAATTTACATTATTTTCCATTTGCCTCTAGTTTTCATGTCTCCCACTTCACAAAACTTTGTAATTTTATTGGCCCCCTTTTGCGTTCGCCGTTTTCTTGTCAGATCTTTTTTTGCATGCAATCTTGTTTGCGTAGTCATGATGCCTCAAAGAAAATATTATGATGTTCCTTAACCCAATATTTTGCTTGAAGTTGAGAAAAGTACTAAGGAATATATGACTACACAATTTGAGCACAATAAATATTTTACCGAAGAACTTAAGGAACACTCTGTTGTGTTGGATTCTATAACAAAACAACTTGATGATATTAGTAGAGAAGTTTGTAACCTCCAATCTAAGTATGCTTTCACTGAAAGTTTTCTATACAAAATATCCGATGCACAAGCTACCTTAGTAAACCAAATGGCCACTAAACCAATCTCGTTAGAAGGTAAAAATGATGAAGATCTTAAAGTGATTGGTGTTTCTTCTATTGATTCCTTATTTAGTAAAATTAAAATTGATGATAAAGGGACTGAAGAAGATTTAACTTTAGCTAGAAGGCGTCCCGATAATTTGAAGGGTGAAAATCTTGTTGAGAAAATTGATAAAAGTAGGTTTGGAGAGGTCAAAACATTAACTAGTGATGTTCCCACTCTTTTGTATTACAAAGACTTTAATTATGATAGTTGCTCTTTGATTGATTGTATTTCTTTGTTGCAATCTATGATAAATTTACCTCATGCCAATGAAAAAATAGAGCTTTTACTAAACATATTGTTGATGTCATGATGAAATCCTTGGAAGAAAAGTTGGAATTAGAGATTTCAGTTCCTAGAAAATTACAAGATGAATGGGAACCTACCATCAAAGTCAAGATTAAAAATTGTGAGTGTTTTCTTTATGTGATTTGGGTGCTAGTGTTTCCGAAATTCCGAAATCTTTATGTGATGTGCTTGGTCTTACCGATATTGAAGAATATTCTCTTAATTTGCACTTGGCGGATTCTACCATTTAAAAGCCTATGAGAACAATTAATGATTTTCTTGTTCTTGAAAATAGGAATTATTTCCCCATAGATTTTATTGTTCATGATATTGATTGCAATCCATCTTGTCCAATTATACTTGGTAGATCGATTTTACGCACCATAGGTGTCATGATTGATATGAAAGAAGGGAATATTAAATTTCAATTTCCTTTGAGAAAGGTTATGAAACACTTCCCAGAACAAGAACTAAGCCACCATATGAATCAATCACGAGGGCATCCTATGAATCAAAAACTAAAGATGACAATAATTAGATCTATGCATTATGCCTGGCTAGGGGCATAAAATGATAGCGCTTGTTGGGAGGCAACCCAATGAATAAATTTTATTTTTGCCTTTTTATTTATGTTCTTGAGAGTTTGCACAATTATGCTATTGTTATGATTGTGTTCTTTTTATGTTTTATTTAGTTTTTGCGCCAAGCAAAGCCTTTGGGATCATGTTGGTTGATAGTTGATTCAATCTTTTTGAAAAGCAAAAACTTTTGTGCTGAGTAAAATAATTTTCATAAATCACAGAAACATGATTTTCATCTGAATGTTTTACACAAGTTTGATATGAAAATTTCCCATGTTTTCCTAATTTTTCAGAATTGTTCGAGTTTCAGAAGTATTCTAAGTTTTCAGATTGTTACAGAATGTTCTGTTTTTGACAGATTCTGCTTTCTTTGCGTTGTGTGCTTATTTTGATGAATCTATGGTTTGTATTGGAGGGTATAAGCCATAGTAAAGTTGAAGTAGAGTAGATATTTTGCAAGAGTAAAATATGAGTGGGTTTTCAACAGTACTTAGAGTAGTGATTCACATTCTTATACTAACGGATCTCACGAAGGTTTTTTATGTTTTGTGTGATTGAAGTTTTCAAGTTTTGGGTGAGGATCACGATGGATGAAGGAATAAGGAGTAAGAAGAGTCAAAGCTTTGGGATACTGCCGCAGCCCAAGGTAATATTCAAAGATGAACAAGAAACTAAGCTTGGGGATTCCCCGAGTGGCATCCCCTCTTTCTTCTAATGACCATCGGTATTTTACTTGAAGCTATATTTTTATTCGTCACATATCATGTGTTTTTCTTAGAGCATCTTGTATGATATGAGTCTTTGCTTATTTTGCTTTTTCAGTTTGTCACAATTATCCTTGATGGACACGCCTATTTGAGAGAGCCAAAATTATACTATGCTTTGTTAGAATTGCTCTTTATGCTTGACTTAAATTTTTTGAGCGATGGAGTTGCTCTAGTGCTTCACTTATATCTTCTTGAGCACGGTGTGCTTTAATATTTTTGAAGAAATGCTCCCATGCTTCACTTAGATTCATTTTAGAGTTAGTAAATTTTTGAAGAAATTCTCTCATGCTTCACTTATATTATTTTGAGAGATGAAAAGTTTTATGCTCATGTTCTTCACTTAGATTTCACTACAAAAAAAGACACATCCGTGACATTTTGGGTCGAACGGATTTTTTTTGTCATGCTTATGACACTTCTATCACGATAATTGTGACAAAACCCGGTATTAACATAGATGTGGTGGGATCCTACTTCTATGACAAAAAATCATGACAAAAAATGGGATTTTCGTCCTGGGCGGGCCGGAGACGCAGCAGCATGACATTCATTGGGCCGTCCATCACGGAAAAAACCATGGCAGAAGCGAGGGAGAGGAGAATATCGGGAAGTTCCCTGTTACGGTCGGTGGTCGGGGGTCGAGCGAAGCGCGTTTATCTTATACACGTACGCGCGTGGGTGCATGGCGTTGGGCTCTAACTGAACCCGAGCGAGGCGTTCGCCTAACTGAACCCGAGCGATTGCACTGCAGGCCACACGTTAATGAACCCGAGCGATCGAGCGATTCCTTCGCTACTGCTGCTAACTAAAGCCGACCGATGCTGCCTCTGGATGAACAGTGAGCATTGTTGGGGGTGGGGGGTGGATGAACAGTTCCCGATGGGGGTTGGATGAACAGGACCCGTGGTGTTGCAGCTGGATGAATAGGACCCCGATGGATCGAGCCGGTTGGGCGTGGATGAACAGGACCCCGTGGAGGGCTGGATGAACAGGACCCCATGGAGGGAAGGTTGAATAGTAGCCGGTGGAGGGCTGGTTGAACAGTAGCCGGTGGATGGCTGGATGAACAGTAGCCTGTGGAGGGGTGGTTGAACAGGACCCCATGGAGAGGGTTGGTTGAACAGTAGCCGATGGAGGAGCGCACGGTGGAGGCTGGATGAACAAGAGCCAGTGTTTGAATAGTCGCAGGTGGAGGCTGAAGGAGGTCGACAGTGGATGAACAGTAGCCCGTGGAGGCTGGAGGAGGTCGACAGCGGAGATGAACAGTATCCCATGGAGTCCCATTTTGCGATACGTCACACCCCTCCCAATGAACATGACCCCCGTTTCGACCGTAGCGCTCCAACACAAGTCTGATTCCTCTGTTTTGCGGTACGCCACACCCCTCCCGATCAAAAGGACCCCATTTGGACCGTAGGAGGTCCAACAGAAGTCTGTTTCCTCTGTTTTGCGGTATGCCAGACCCCTCTCGATGAACAAGATCCTGTTTCGACCATCGCCGGTCGAACACAAGGCCGTTTCCTCCGTTTTGTGGTACACCAGGCCTCATTTCCATCGGCTATTCCAACCAAGCCGGTTGGCTCCCGATGAACAGCATGCATTCCATTGCCTCCCGATGAACTTGACGCATTTTGTTGCCTCCCCATGAACAAGACGACAACACAGTTTCTCCATTCCGACCCAGCCATGTACTGGAGCCCTGGCTGTACGTATGCGCGAGTAGGCGTTGGAGACCCCGCCCATATGTACGTACATGGCCGTATTTTCTTTCTTGCACCCTGGCCGATGTGCGTACGTGTAAATGCTACGTGTGTGCCTCTACTACGACATGTGTGCGCCTCTACTACGACACGTGCGCGCCTCTACATCGACCAGTATGTATGTACACGTTCGCGACCAGAATGACAATGCTTCATACGCTTCGACCAGGTGGGTCCCGACTGTCAGGCACTTCCTTGCATGCGAAGATGTAGCTGGTGGGTCCCAGCAGTCAGGGGGCGAATCATTTTTTTACCCGTAATATGGACGCACTTCCTTGCGTGCAAAGATGTAGCTGGTAGGTCCCAGCAGTCAGGGGGAAACTTCTTTTCACGAAATATGGTGGCCTGTCCGGTGGGTCCCTGCTGTCAGATGGAGGAATCATTATTTTCGATGTAATAAGGAGGCACTTCCTTGCTGTGGCCGTGGATCCAACTGTTAGCCTCTCCACGTACAGTAGTCTTCCGATGGAAGTCGATCGTGGATGTCTACTACACAACCTTCTTCTTGTAGACGTTGTTGGGCCTGCAAGTGCACAGGTTTGTAGGACAGTAGAAAATTTCCCTCAAGTGGATGACCTAAGGTTTATCAATCCGTAGGAGGCGTATGATGAAGATGGTCTCTCTCAAACAACCCTTCAACCAAATAACAAAGAGTCTCTTGTGTCCCCAACACATCCAATACAATGGTAAATTGTATAGGTGCACTAGTTCGGCGAAGAGATGGTGATACAAGTGCAATATGGATGGTAGATAAAAGTATTTGTAATCTGAAATTATAAAAACAGCAAGGTAACTAATGATAAAAGTGAGCACAAACGGTATTGCAATGGTAGGAAACAAGGCATAGGGTTCATACTTTCACTAGTGTAAGTTCTCTCAACAATAAGAACATAGATACATCATATAAAAATCCCTCAACATGCAACAAACAGTCACTCCAAAGACACTAATAGCAGAGAACAAACGAAGAGATTATGGTAGGGTACGAAACCACCTCAAAGTTATCCTTTATGTTCTATCTATTCAAGAGTTCATAGTAAAATAACATGAAGCTATTCTTTCCGCTCAATCTATCATAGAGTTCATACTAGAATAACAACTTCAGACACAAATCAACCAAAACCCTAATGTCACCTAGATACTCCATTGTCACCTCAAGTATCCGTGGGCATGATTATACGATATGCATCACACAATCTCAGATTCATCTATTCAACCAACACAAAGTACTTCAAAGAACGTGTGCCAACCCCTATGCATAGGTTCATGGGCGGAACCCGCAAGTTGGTCACCAAAACATACATCAAGTGGCACACGATATTCCATTGTCACCACAGATAAGCACGGCAAGACATACATCAAGTGTTCTCATAAAAGACTCAATCCGATAAGATAACTTCAAAGGGAAAACTCAATTCATCACAAGAGAGTAGAGGGGGAGAAACATCATAAGATCCAACTACAATAGCAAAGCTCAGGATACATCAAGATCGTGCCATAGAGGGAACACGAGAGAGAACACGAGAGAGAGAGAGAGATCAAACACATAGCTACTGGTACATACCCTCAGCCTCGAGGGTGAACTACTCCCTCCTTGTCATGGGGAGCGCCGGGATGATGAAGATGGCCACCGGTGAAGGATCCCCCCTCCGACAGGGTACCGGGAAGGGATCCCGAGAGGTTTCTGGTGTCTACAGAGGCTTGCGGCGGCGGAACTCCCGATCTATCTCGATATTCGATGTTTTTAGGGTACGTAGGCTTATATAGGCGAAAGAAATCGGCCGGGAGGTGCTCGAGGGGCCCACGAGATAGGGGGGCGCGCCCAGTAGGGGGGGCGCCCTCCTATCTCCTGGCCTCCTCGAGGGTCTTCTGACGTGAACTCCAAGTCTCCTGGGTGATATTCTTCCAGAAAATCACGTTGCCGAAGGTTTCATTCCGTTTGGACTCCGTTTGATATCCCTTTTCTTCGAAATACTGAAATAGGCAATAAAACATCAATATGGGTTGGGCCTCCGGTTAATAGGTTAGTCCCAAAAGTAATATAAAAGTGTATAATAAAGCCTGTAATCATTCAAAACAGATAATAAAATAGCATGAATGTTTCATAAATTATAGATACGTTGGAGACGTATTAGTCGTTGACCACATTGACCACGTCGCGCCAAGAGCACCAAGGCGGTGGACGACGGCCAGGCCTAGGAAGGGGACGACGCGGAGCCGGGGAAGACATGGCAGTGGATGCCCACGCGAAGAGGATTACGAGGGTTAACTGGTTCGGCTGCGGTGTGAGGCTGCCATCGTCGGAGAATAACAGGGGGTGTGGGTGAGTGGAGAGATGGCCTGGCTAGTGGTGGGAGTAGTATGGGCGGTGAGGCCTCCGCGGCAGCATAGCCGGCCCTGGGAGGCAGGAGCAGGCGACACGACTGGTGCTGCTTTGGGCGGCTGGAGCAAGAAGACCAGAGGTTGAAGAAGTACTACGGCCATTGGATGGACGTCCTATGGTCACTGGAGCTAGAATAGTTCATATTGACTAAGTTGACAAAGCCCTCCGTCCCTGTGAACTTAGTAGGCCCACAAGTCAGCCTCCCACTATATTGGGTCCCAGCTAGCAAGGGGAGCATCCATTGTTTTGTGCCTAATAAGGAGGCACTTCCTTGCATGCGAAGATATAGCTGGTGGGTCCGAGCTGTCAGCGGCGGTAACGTTCTTTTCGTGAAATATAGAGGCCATTTCGTTGGGTCCCAAATGTCAGGTGAAGGAATCATTATTTTGTGCGTAATAAGGAGGCATTTCCTTGCGTGCGGCCAAGGACCCAGCTGTCAGCATCTCCACATACAGTCCACTTCAGATGCATGTCGGTCATTGACCATGTTGACCATGCTGCGCCGAGAGCACCAGGGCGGTGGACGACGGCGAGGCCTAGGAAGGGAATGACATGGGCCAGGGTATACTCGGCAGTTGTTTCCCATGCAGAGGGGAGTACGACTGTACGAGGGTTTACTAGTTCATCTACCGTCACCGGAGAATAACAGTAGGTGTGGGTGAGTAGAAGGATGGCTAGGCCAGCGATGGGAGTATGGTGAGGCGGTGAGGCCTGCGTGGAAGCAAAGCCAACCGCGGGAGGAGGGAGCAGGCAGTCCCGCCGACGCTTGTTTGAGCGGCTGGAGCAGGTAGAGCAGAGATTGATGAAGCACGAAGGCCGTTGGATGGACATCCAACAGTCACTGCTTGTGCGTCAACCTTTTTTTAGGAAAGCCTCAAATCTGTGGAAAACAACATACAACCCATCTGCCATTATTTCTAATAATTTACAACCCATTTTCTAATTCTTAAGGTTTTTTTTGGTGCCCATATTCTTTTTATTAGCAGCCCATATTGTGGCCACGGTTAAAAAATTATACGAAATTTTGCATATTTCGGTGCGGTCCAAACTCTTTTTAATACTGAAATTTTGAGTCACATTCACACTGATTTTAAAAATAAATGTATATCAATATAAAAGACAACAAATTGTCCATGCATAAAAATCAATGCAGCTTAAAATCTTGAAATGATTTTTTTAAAACTAATTGCCGGTTTAATGTGTTTTAAAAATGTACAACCCATTTCTCATTACTGATAGGCCATTTTCTCGGCCAGCCGAATGAAGCTCTCCTTGTCTTGAAAGATTTGCAGCCCAATAGGCCTGACAAAGCGACTTACTTGACAAATTACAAAAAAACTGGGCTAGCCATTTTCAGAAAGAAAAAAACTACTGGGCTGGTATGTGGTAAACATTAAAGAAAAGGCTATCTAGACAGGCAAGAGTGCCCCGCACAGCCCAGTTAACACCCTGCTTCTGTCTCAAAAACAAATTAGGTAAAGGCCACTCTAATTATGGCGATTCATAGAAATGCCACTTCAATTTCCAAATTTTGAAAAATGCCACTGCAATTTTGCAAACTTTGAAAAATGCCGCTGCAATTTTGCAAACTTTGAAAAATGCCACTGCAATTTGAAAACTTTGAAAAAAGCCACTCCAGACTTTGAAAAATGCCACTAGAAATGGCGTGAAATGGCATTTTTCAAAGTTTGGAAATTGCAGTGGCATTTCTCGGAATCCCCAGATTTGGAGTGGCATTTATCAAATTAACCCAAAACAAAAATAACTGGGCGAGCTGCTGGGGCCCTGTTGTCAGCCGCTCGTTGTGCAGTTCTCTCGTTTATTGACTACGTTGACAATGGCATGGGACCCAGATGTCAGAAATCCATTAGGAGGAGCCATTTTTTTATTGTCTTGAAATAAGGAGGGACTTGCTTGCGTACTGCCATGACCTTGGCGGGTCCCTGCTGTCATCCTCTCCACGTACAATCATCTCCTGATTGTGTACGCGTCAACCTGGTAGGCCCACAAGTCAGCCTATAAACCCATGGTGGACAAATGCAACCCATTTAAAAAAAATAACAACCCATTCCATACGTTCAAACGGAAAGTTCAACATTCAGAGCAAAGTAACAGGTCTGATCCAGATATAGAGTACTGAACTTCCACGTTGACAACCATCATAGCCAAGTTAACTATCTACTCCCACTAATACTCTAGTAGCGTACAAGTACTAACTTACTCTTAGCTAACTAGATGATGTCGGCCACCATCAGCAGTACATGCTAGCTAAACGCAGGCACCGGCGTCCTTCGCCTCGCCTTGGACTTGCCAGAGGTGCGATAGGGCGCGTTGCTCGCGCGCTTTCAGTGTACAGAAGTGAGGGCTCTACTTTGTACCCCTTTACCTGTGCACGCGCAGTCAGAGCCGCGCCCGCGGCCACACTTAGCAGGGGAGAGGAGGGAGGATGCAGCCCCAAGACAATCAAGCAACACCAAGACCAGAAACACAAGGAGCACGAGGCCGAGGTGGACCCCCCGGCAAGACGCTTGCCGAGGCGACCTCCGCAGCCCTGGCAAGAGACTTGCCGAGGCAACTTGCGCAACACCAGCAGAGTGAGCCACCCTTGAGCCTGAGGTTTCCAACATCATCAACCACATTGGAACCAAGGCTCGGGAGGCACCTCCATGGTGGCATGCAAATATTTGTGAAGATCGCAAGCATGCGAAATCAGATGAAGACCAGAAGACGAGACCTCTGGCAACATCCTTGCCGGGGATGACCGCGGTGCCCTAGCAAGACCCTTGCCGGGGACATCAGCAGGGCCGCGGCCAGGCCCGTGCCCGCCAAGGCTCCACTGCTGTTTCCATGCAGCTGCCAGCCCAACCAGGTAGGCGGGCACCTGCGTGGCGATGTACGGCCCCGAGGCCAACTCAGCAAGCACCTGCGTGGTGGCATGCAGATCTTTGTGGAGCGCTACCACCGTGCCAACTTAGTAGCATGCCAACCTGCATGGCGCCACACGCCTCGCAGGCCAGGGCGCATGTCAAGGCAAGGCGAGGCGGCGACAGACAGGACGGGCTTCGTTTCCGTCCCCGATAAAGCGTGGGGACACCTAAGGGCGTACATTTAATGTGTCTTGTCTCGTAATGACTAGCGATAAGCATAGCTACTGTACCCTTTTCCACCTCCTGTGTGCCTCTGTGGGGCCTCCTTCGACTATAAAAGGAGGCCCGAGGCATACAGGAGAGGGATTCGCCTCTTCTGAGCAAGTTACGCACCGTAGCTAGCTGAAGAACACTCCGATATACACCAAAGTAGGACTAGGGTATTACGCGATCTTCGTGGCCTGAACCTGGGTAAATGATCCTTGTGCTAGCTCTTAGACCCGCTCTTTTCACAACCTCGTGCCCGCCGGCCACAGTAGGGATTCTAGTGATCCAATAGGTGTCGTTCCCACCGACATCTTTGGCGCGCCATGTAGGGGGCGTTGTTGTGAACATCTGGTCTAGCAGCTAGTCTAGCAGTCCTTCATTGCCATGGCTTCCAAGGAAGAAGGCGATCGAATGGGCAGCATCGCCTGCGGATGCAGCAAACACTCGCGTGGCGACAGAAAAGCTAAGTTATGCAAAAACTTTGAGCAGTTCCATTTTATATAAGGTTATTCTCCCTGGAGACCTTTCCCTCTGTATATAAAACCTGCACGCAATGGGGCCCTTCCGCTATTGGCAACACCTTCATTCTATTTCGAGTCTGCTCAACAACTCTAGCAGCTGTGTAGAGAATGGCAGGGTAGCCTTCCCCTATTGGCAACGCTCTCGTTCTGTTTCGAGTCGTCTCAACAGTTCGGGTGGCCGCGCTGAGAACGGAAAGGTGGCTCGCTCGGCAGCAAGCACACCCGGCAGGCCATTGACGATCCGTCCTCAAGGTGTCGCGGCCTGGGTTTACGTGGCGGCAAGCCTGCCCAATTAACATAGGGTGGACATACAGAGAGAGATCGAATTGGAAAATAACATGCATCGTTTCAAAAGTGCTATAGTGTAATATTACATCCATTGTTACTGCGGTTCTAACTAAAGATAGAAAATGTCTTGGTCGTGAACCTGCAGCGGCGGTGAGAAACGGGGTGCCTAGTCCCGGCGCTGGCCATCCACCCTCTCGATGCAATCGATGCAGCTGATGATGGGCTTGATGCGCTCCCTGAGAAGCGCGTGGTCCACACCCTATGGCAAGCTCTCCAACACGGCGCCGAAGTCGAGGTTGGGGTACATATATGCCACCTTGGTGAGAACCTTGGTCAGGGCACCCCGGCAAAGCAGCTGGGCCTCATTGGCTAGAGAGCTCGCTCTGTTGGAGCGAAACTGCTCCAAGGCTCCAAGAACACCCTCGAAGAGCAGGGTCAGCTTGGCGTCGGGGCTCACATTCGGCTCTGGGGTGTACCTGACATTCGACATCCCCATAGCAGCCACCTTCTTAGTGATCCTATTGGCGACATCGATGAGGGAGCTGATCCAGAGGTTCTCGCCCTTCACGAAATCTTTGTGGTTGGCGGCTTTGTTCTTTCGCAGTTGCCTCTCCTTCTCCAGGCTCTTGGTCAGGGTCTCCTCTCGGGCCTTGACCTCAGAAAGCGTCCCCTCAAGACCCTCCAGCTTCAGCTTCAGGTCCTTGACGGAGTTGTTGGCGCGGGTGAGAAGCTCGGCCTTGTCGAGGACTTTGGCACGCGCCACCGTCAAAGCGCAGTTGACTGTGTCGTTCTCCTTCGGCAGCTGCTCGACCCTGTTCTTCGAGCCGGCCCGCTCCGCCTCCAGCTCCTTCACCTTGTCGCCGTGGGCCAGAGATTGAGCATCGAGTGCTTCCTTGTGCTTCTACTCCAGCTCCCGGGGTCCGTAGCGCGACGAGCTCCTCGACATCCTCGTCCTTGCCATGGAGTATGGCGGCGAGCGCCGCTTCACGAGCGACTAGGTCCTCCTCCTGGGAGTTCAGCTTGGTCTGGTGCTGGGACCGGGCGGCCTCGGCCCTGGTGGCCTCTTCCCTCGTCGCCTTCTGGGACTTCTCGATGTCGGCCTGCTTCAAGAGGAGCTCATGCTTGCGCTCGACCAGCTGGTCTTGGGCAGCCTTCAGCTCTTCGTGGGCCTGGCGGAATGAGGCCTGTGCCTCGGCGACGCGCTCCTTGAGATCCTCCTCCGCCTTGCCCGTCGCCGCCTCCCTGGACTTCGCCATGTCCAAACGGGCGCGGTGGAGTGCCTGGAGCTTCCAGAAGTTGGCGCCCATGGCCTGAAGAAGCTGCTCCTCCTGGGTACCGCCGCCACCGGCGCTCGGTTCATCGACAACCTCGAGCCCAGCGGTGGTGAGCACCTCGTCGTCGAACACCTCCCCCTCGGCCGGCGCCCTGGTGCCCACTGTCCCTGGAAGGTGGACGAACAAGTCGTCGCCCATCTTCAAGTACCTGCCCGAGTAAGAGGTAGCAGAGGAGGAGGGTTGATCGTCAACCACCTCCTCCTCGGCAGCGGCCTTGCCGGCTTCCCCGGCAGGCCCCTTGCCGGGCTCCTTGGCAGCACCCTTGCCGGCCTCCTCAGTGGCAGCCTTGCCGCTTTCTTCGGCAGACCCCTTGGCGGTGTCCTCAGCAGTGGTCTCGGCGGCCTCCTCGACGGTGATCTTGTCGGCCTCGGCCTTGGCATCCTTGGCGACCTCCGTGATGACGGTGTCGATGTGCTCCTGGTCCGCCAAGGGAGGATCTGGATGCCGGAAAGGAGGATGAGGCAAGGCCAAGATCAAGGTTCAAAAAAGAAAGAAGGAAAAGCAAGAACAAGAAGCAGGTGACTTACCTGTGCCGGGCTGAGAAGAAGCGGCCCCCTCCCCGCCAACATCTGTTGCCGGGACGGAGCCACCAGTGCCCAAGTCCATCTCCTACTCCTCCATGCGCATGGGCTCGGTGCTTGGTGCACTTGCTGGGGATGCCCCTCGGGGCGATGTGGTCGATGGGGCCGGCGTGTTGGGGGTGGCCCTCGGTGGCTCCTCCTACTGCCGTCCTTCTTTGTAACGCCCCAAGACCGACGCTCCAGAAGACTTCTAGCTATTTCGAGTTTCGCCGTGCGATGTATTTGTTTGTTGCATTCTTCATGTCATCTCCTGCATTGCATCATGTCATCATGCCATCATATCATTAATTTTATAACTCTTTTAAACAAATTGTATGGATTTTTCGATCCATTTAAATCGAGGGAATTCACTTGTGATATCTCTTTATAACATATTAAAGCCTCTCAGTATTATTAGGGAGCTATAATAAAATTATTCCATTTATTTGGAATTAACCATAACCCACTTGCAAAATATCCCATGCCGTTGTTATCTCAATTCTTGGTCTCCAACCTTGCCCATAATTTCTTTCATCATTTTCCGGATCTCCACCAAAAATCCGAACATTTTTGGACCTTCCCAACCCTCACTTCCTATTCAAATCATTTGAATTTAAATCAAATGAATTTGAATTTAAATCTTGCAATCTTGGCCATTCCTATTTTCTTGGATCAAACTCATTTTTGCGAGTCCGGGAAAATTATCCCCATGCGCAAATTCTTTCCCGAACCCTCTCTCCTTTTTCTTCTCTCTAATAATTTTCTGCTAGAAAATTAGAGGGAGAGAGAAGAGAGCCAGCCCAGCCGGCCTCTTAGGCCCTACCAACTAAGCCGGCCCAAGGCCCAACCGCGCCCCGCTGTTAACCCTAGCGATTCCCCCAATGCTCGATCCCCATCCCTCTCGTTCCCTCGCCCACCGCCACACGCACGCACGCACGCATCGAGCCAGGGAGAGGAGCTCCCTTCTTCTCGCGCCCTCCTGGCCAGCCGTGCCCCTCCATGGCGCTGCCTTGCTGCTCTATCCAGCGTCCCTCGCCCATGCCCCTTCATCTCAAGCGTGCCCCATCGCCGGGTCGCCAGACCATGCCGCCTCGCCATCCGGTCCTGCCCCTCCTCTGCCTTGCCTCCTCCCACGCACCGTGCCCGATTCCCATGGACGCCGCTGTCGCGACCGTCGCTCGTCTCCACCACACGTGTGCCTCGCGCTGAGCCTCCCTCTCTTCTTCACAGGAACAAGCAGAAGCCTTCCATGGCGGCCGATGGACCTAGCCATGGCCGCTTCCCCTCCCTCTGCAGCTCACCTCTCCTCCAACTCACGTCGCTCCGCCCCACGTTGACTTCGCCGGCATCGCCCCCTGCCCAAGCCGTCCCCGAGCTCCTCCTCCTTGCTGCTTCGCCTGTCGCCTCCCATGGAGCTCCGCCGCTGGGGCTGCTCCTTGCCTGCGTCGCTGCCTTCCCTCGTGTTGCCTTTGCCCCATGCATCTACCACTCCTGCGAGCACCCCATCTGTGAAACCTGCCGCCGTCGGAGGTGACCAGTTCATCGTGTCCTTTTGAACGCTATCAACCGAGGCCTTTGGTGTTGTTCTAGATTTTGCCAAGACCGGACCCGTCAAGTACCCTCTTCGTGGTTTTCGCCAAGTACCACGACGCCCGGAGCCCTCGGATCCATCAAGTCCAACAACGACTGTGTACAACTACCGGTGACGTCGAACATCTACGGATTGTGTACGACTACTTCCACTACGGCCGTGTACCACTACTTCCTCTACCGATGACTCGAACGTCTACGAACCGTGTACCACGACGAACATGCACGGCTACACGACGACCCGCCAAGACCCTGAACAACTACCGCCGCCGCCGTGTACCACTACTTCCACTACCATCACGAGAACGACTACTTCCACTACCGTCGCCACGTGAACAACTACTTCCGACGACGACCCGTGAACGACTACTTCCTTCGTCGAACTTGACCCGCTCCGAAATGCACGCTTCAAAGGTATAATCCCGAGATGACGACGCCCGTGAACGAATGCTTGTGTGTTGTATGAGATGCTCGAGTTTTGCACCGTGATCGAATTGTCTTTGCACGTTCCTTGTTTGCCATGCCACCATCATGTGGGACACCCGGATTCCGGGATCACCCCGACCATCTTTGCATGTTCCGTACGTCCACACTTTCTTTTGCACCGACATCTCGATGAGTTGTCGGATGATCGGAATGTTGCCGTGGCACCATTTCCGTTTCACCGCCGTGGCACCTTTTTCCTTCCGCCATGGCGACAAATGCCTCGTATCATGCTCATGTCAACATTTTCATAAAAATTGCATAAAACTTGTATATGTCATCCGCATCATGTTAACAACATTTAAAATGGTTAAAATTGTGTTTGCATTAAATTGCTAAATGACATATGGGGATTTTCCGGAATTGTTGTTTCTTGGTTCCGGCCTCATTTAAACTTGCCTAGATAGGTAGTTTTCATATGTTTCACCTCTTGCCATGTTTATAACAACATGCAATATTGTTGTATTCCTAAATGAGAGAGATCTAAATAATTGATGTGGTGTTTCGTCAATATGCAACTCGTTGCATATTGATGCTCCACTTAACTTGTAGTGTTGTTTGTGCATATTGCCATGCCATGCCTCTTTAAACCGGACATGCACCATACTTGTTTGTGCATCATGACATGTTTATGCTTGTGTGTTTACCATGTTGTTTGCTTCTTTCTAGTTTGCTTCTCTCGTTAGCTTTGGTTTCGTTCCGGAGTTGTGAGGATTCATTCATCTACATCCGTTGTCTTCTTCCTGGACTCGTTCTTCTTCCTTGCGGGATCTCAGGCAAGATGACCGTTACCCTCGATATCACTTCTATCTTTGCTTGCTAGTTGCTTCGTTCTATCGCTATGTTGCGCTACTTATCACTTGCTTTACCATGCCTCCCAAATTGCCATGTCAGCCTCTAACCTTTTCACCCTTCCTAGCAAACCGTTGTTTGGCTATGTTACCGCTTTGCTCAGCCCCTCTTATAGCATTGTTAGTTGCAGGTGAAGTTGAAGATTGCTCCATGATGAACAGGATTATGTTGGGATATCACAATATCTCTTATTTAATTAATGCATCTATATACTTGGTAAAGGGTGGAAGACTCGGCCTTATGCCAGGTGTTTTGTTCCACTCTTGCCGCCCTAGTTTCCGTCATACCGGTGTTATGTTCCTGGATTTTGCGTTCCTTACACGGTTGGGTGATTTATAGGATCCCCTTGACAGTTCACTTTGAATAAAACTCCTCCAGCATGGCCCAACCTTGGTTTTAACATTTGCTACCTAAGCCTTTTTCCCTTGGGTTCTGCAGACTCAAGGGTCATCTTTATTTTACCCCCGGGCCAGTGCTCCTCCGAGTGTTGGTCCAAACTAGAGCACCGTGCGGGACCATTCCTTGGCAACTTGGATTACGTTGGTACATGTACACTTCGCTTATCTGGTGTGCCCTGAGAACGAGATATGTGCAGCTCCTATCGGGATTTGTCGGCACATCAGGCGGCTTTGCTGGTCTTGTTTTACCATTGTCGAAATGTCTTGTAAACCGGGACACCCCTGCAGGGTATAAACTTTCGAGAGCCGTGCCCACGGTTATGTGGCAGATGGGAATTTGTTAATATCCGGTTGTAGAGAACTTGACACCAGATCTGAATTAAAACGCATCAACCGCGTGTGTAGCCGTGATGGTCTCTTTTCGGCGGAGTCCGGGAAGTGAACACGGTTTTGGGTTATGTTTGACGTAAGTAGGAGTTCAGGATCACTTCTTGATCACTTCTAGCTTCTCGACCGTTCCGTTGCTTCTCTTCTCGCTCTTATTTGCGTATGTTAGACACCATATATGCTTAGTGCTAGCTGCTACTCCACCTCTTTACCCCTTCCTTTCCCATAAGCTTAAATAGTCTTGACCTCATGGGTTTTGAGATTGCTGAGTCCTCGTGACTCACCCGATACTATCACAATAGTTGCAGGTGTTGATGATACCAGTGCAGATGATGCAACTGAGCTCAGATGGGAGCTCAACGAAGATCTTGGTCGTTGCTATGTTTCGTTTCATGTTGATCAGTAGTGGAGCCCAGTTGGAACGATCGTGGATCTAGCAGTTGGGTTATCTTCTTTTCTTTTGGCTTCGTCCGTAGTCGGACTATGTGTGTATTCTGAATGATGTATGATTTATATGTTCATTGTGTGAAGTGGCGATTGTAAGCCAACTCTTTATCCCAGTCTTGTTCTTTACATGGGATTGTGTGAAGATGACCCTTCTTGCGACAAACCCACAATGCGGTTATGCCTCTAAGTCGTGCTTCGACACGTGGGAGATATAGCCGCATCGTGGGTGTTACATCCTCCTGCAGCCAAGGCAAGGTCAGTGCCAAAAGATAGTACCCCGGCGCAAGTTGATGAGGAGTGATTCGTGGAAGCACGCTGTAGGCTGCGCCGGGGGCTGCGCCGGGGGCTGTTGTCCGAGTCGATCTCCACCACCGACGTGTGCGAAGCGCCCGCCAGGGGCTGGTCACCCACCAACGCCCTGGCCCTCTTCGCCACCCGCTGGCCAGCGTCTCCATGTCCCTGCGAAGATGAAAACGGGTCATGAAAAGTGGCGCAGTCTGAAAGAGCGGAGGTGAATAAGGGCGGGAACTTACTCGTCATCCGCCTCCTCTTCCGCTGCCTTCCGTTTCCTCCTCGGGCTGAGAGACCTGAAATCGAATACGACCTCCGGGTCGACATCTATGGGAGGAGCGGAAGAGGGCGGAGTCCGGCAATGCTTGGAGGAAGAAGAGGCGGTCTCCTTCTTCTTCGCCAGCGTGGTCTTCCCCGTCTTCTTCGCCGTCGCGGCCCTCGTCTGGCGCACGGACTCCCCCTGGGCCCCCTGCCACGGATCGGTCCTCCTGGGCCGGACCAGCTCGCCGGAGCTAGCCCGCCGCAGGACACGGCCTCTTCCCATGGCTGAAGGGATGTCGGCCTCGGCCTCTTCCTCGTTCGACTCCTCGACCACCTCCCCAGCAAGGGGAGCCTCGGTGTTGACACCGCTGGCCTCCCCGGCAGCTCCCGCCCACTAGGCGAGCTCCCTCTCCTCCGCGGCTGTAGGACCATGAAGTATATCTAGAGGGGGGTGATTAGACTACTTGACCAATTAAAAACTTAACCTTTTCCCAATTTTAGAGTTTGACAGATTTTAGCAACTTTGGACAAGTCAAGCAATCATCACACAAATAAAGCAAGCATGCAAAGAGTATATAGGTAGCGGAAATTAAAAGCATGCAACTTGCAAGAAAGTAAAGGGAAGGGTTTGGAGGATTCAAATGCAGTTGGAGACACGGATGTTTTTGGCGTGGTTCCGATAGGTGGTGCTATCGTACATCCACGTTGATGGAGACTTCAACCCATGAAGGGTAACGGTTACGCGAGTCCACGGAGGGCTCCACCCAAGAAGGGTCCATGAAGAAGAAACCTTGTCTATCCCACCATGGCCGTCGCCCACGAAGGACTTGCCTCACTAGCGGTAGATCTTCACGAAGTAGGCGATCTCCTTGCCCTTACAAACTCCTTGGTTCAACTCCACAATCTTTGTCGGAGGCTCCCAAGTGACACCTAGCCAATCTATGAGACACCACTCTCCAAGAAGTAACAAATGGTGCGTTGATGATGAACTCCTTGCTCTTGTGCTTCAAATGATAGTCTCCCCAACACTCAACTCTCTCTCATAGGATTTGGTTCTGGTGGAAAGAAGATTTGAGTGGAAAGCAACTTGGGGAAGGCTATAGATCTAGATTCATATGGTAGGAATGGAATATCTTGGCCTCAACACATGAGTAGGTAGTTCTCTCTCAGAACAGGTAAGTTGGAAGTGTAGGTTTGTTCTGATGGCTCTCTCCACGAATGAAGAGGAGGTGGAGGGGTATATATAGCCTCCACACAAAATCTAACTGTTACACACAATTTACCAATCTCGGTGGGACCGAATCAACAAACTCGATCAGACCGATTTAGTAAACCTAGTGACCGTTAGGATTTTCGGTGGGACCGAAATGCAACTCGGTGGGACCGATATGGTTAGGGTTCGGGCATAACGTAATCTCGGTGAGACCGATTACATAAACTCGGTAGGACCGATTTTTGTAATTAGCTAACCAGAGAGTTGGTCAGGTAAACTCGGTGGGACCGATTTTCTCTTTTCGGTGAGACCGAAATGTTACAAAAGGGAAACAGAGAGTTTACATTGCAATATCGGTGGGACCGATCACTCACTTCGGTTAGACCGAAACGTTACAAAGGGAAACAGAGAGATTACAATCCCATCTCGGTGAGACTAAGATCCCTATCGGTGAGACCGATTTGCCTAGGGTTTGTGGCAGTGGCTATGACATATGAACTCGGTGGCACCGGATAGAAAGAATTGGTGTGACCGATTTTGTCTTTAGGTTTAGGTCATATGTGGATGTGAGAAAGTAGTTGAGGGTTTTGGAGCATATCACTAAGCACTGTGGAGCAAGAAACTCATTAAGCAACACCTCATCCCTTCTTGATAGTATTGGATTTTCCTATAGACTCAATGTGAGCTTGGATCACTGAAATATAAAATGAAGAGTCTTGAGCTTTTGAGCTTGAGCCAATCCTTTGTCCTTGATATTTTGAGGGATCCACTTTAATCATCCATGCCATGCCATTCATTGAGATTTCCTGAAATATATGTCTTGGAATAGCATTAGCTCAATGAGCTATATGTTGTTATGAATTACCAAAACCACCTAGGGATAGTTTCACTTTCAATCTCCCCCTTTTTGGTAACTGATGACAACATATAGATCAAAGCTTCGACATATGATAATAAGATTGAAAAACATTGTCGCTTTGAGAAGTATGTGATAAGCAAGAGCTCCCCCCAAATTTGTGCATAGTTTAAGATTTGCTTTGGACTACGAATGCACAAGGAATTAGGCTCATGGGTTACTCTTCCATGTCACATACATCTTGGTGGAGCGCTCAAAATAATAAAGATTGAATACATGCACTCATCACCAAGCAAAGTGAATGATCATATAAGGATAAGTAAGATAATAACATATAATCAAGCATAAGTGTAGTTTATGATCAAACACATGATCATCAATGTCTCACAGGTAATGCATAGTATCTCAAGCATTCAAAAGCAAACAAGTTAAACCAAGAAGACAAGAGAGAACAAAAAACAGCAAATCTCTCTCTCGAAGCCTATGATCTAGACATTTTTCTCCCCCTTTGGCAACAAGCTACCAAAAAGTTCATAGAAAATGCATAGTGCTAGATCGTCTCTCAGGCTTGGTCTTTAGTTGGTGGTGTAGAGATGGCTCCTTGGAAGAAGACTTCAGTTGATGTAGAGGGAGCTGGAGGAGTTGGTGCTGGAGCTGGTTGCCCTGGAGCTGTAGGAGCTGTTGCTGGTGCAGACGATGTAGCTCTTGTGTCTGACATAGGCACTATAGCTGACCTCTGAGCTCTAGGCACTCTGGCAAATGCATATGTGGTTGTCTTGCCCTTCCTCTCCTGCATGTCATCCTGCAGCTGCTCCACAACTGTCTGAATCTCAGTTACTTTGACATCAAGATCATAGAATTTTTGTTCCATGATCCTTTCCAGGCTCTCCTGGTTTTGAGTTAGGGTGGCCAACCCCATCTCAATCCTCAGTTTTGATGCTATCAAGTAACCAAGCTGCTCCTGTTTGTTCTTCAAGAAATATTCAGATGCCTCCTCTTGAGGTAGCATCTTGGCAGCCTTCACTTTCCTTGCTTTCTCTTTCTTCTCTTGAGCTTGCACTGATGATGGATCATTCTCATTCATGACAACTTGATTGTCCTCAAAGTCTGGATAGAGAGGAAAATGTTTCTTATCCAATTGATACTTTCCTGTGCCCATGTTTGAGTTAATCAACTCCTGAATCCATGGGGCATATCCACAACTTCTCTTCTGATCTGCTGCAGTCCTCTTAATGGTTTCTACCATAAGGCTCATGACCTTGAATTTTTGGGGCACATAAGAAATGTGAAGCATGTTAATTGCATGCCCTCTTATCATGTTGTGGTCACCTGATTTAGGCAAAAGAGTGTGCCTTAAGATCCAGTTGATCGTAGGCAGCCCTGACACAAGAAAATGGACTGAACCAAATGAGAAAGTCTCAAGGGCTTTGTTTGGGATCTCTTTGTACATATGTGACATAGAATTGTGTCCCATCTTCTTCTTGGCATATATATTCAAATCATCTTCACTCTCTTTTGGGGCATTGATCAGATTTGCCCATTCCTCTATGGTTGACTGATATCTTATTCCTTCATACATCCAAACAATCCTGCCATCTGGATAGAAGTGTGTTGTGGAGCAGAATTGCATAATGAGTTCATCATTCCAGTTGGTGAGCCTCTGCCCAACAAATTATGCAACTCCACAAGCAATGAAACTGTCTTGCACTCCAGGATAGTGTTCTTCATTTTCCTTTATGTAGGTCCAGTCGACCCATCTCATATCACACACTATAGGCTTCTTGTCCAACAAGATTGTCTCATAGAAGTCCTGCTGCTCCTTGCTGTGGAACCTGTAATCTACAACAGTCCTTCTCCTGGTGGCATATGGATCAGACAATCTCCATAGCCTCAACCCTGAGTCTTTCCTGATCTTCATGTTCTCAGCCACAAGATGAGCATCACTGTGGTCTGGAATCTTGGGTTTGAGCTTTCTTAGGACCTGCCCTTCTTCATCTTCCTCAGCAGCAGCCTTAGGCATTGGGGCCTTGTTCTTCTCAGCTGCTGGTATACTCCTGGTATTTCTCTTTGGTGCAATTTTGGGCTTGGGGGCAGCTTTGGGTGATTATTTGGGCTTTGATGTTGCAGCCCTGACTTTATTACATCACCCATAAGCTTCTGTGCCTTTGGTGCTGGTGCAGCAACCTCTTCTTCCTCTTCCATCATGGAAGGTTGACCAACAACTCTGGCCATGGTCTTCTTGACCCTTTCCTTCCTTTTCTTTCCTTCTACAGCTGGCTCTTCAGGCATCTCAGGTACTTGAGTTGATCCTCTGGCTTTAGACAATGGTTGTCTTCCTGCTGGCCTTTTGATTTTCATGCCTGGCTTTACTGCAGTTGAACTGAGCACCTTCTTGAGCACTACCTTCTTGGAAGTAGCCTCATCTTCTGCTGCCACATAGTCCTCATCCTCTGAGTCTGAGGTTCTCTTCCTTCTAGCTCTTGTGGCTGCTTTGGGCAAGTTGCTTGGAGTGCTTTTGCTCCCTTCATCTGAAGTACTTGAGGGACTAGTGCCCTCACTCATGTGAATCTGCTCTTCTTCCCTATTCTGACTGTCACTAAGGTCTGACATGCTGCAAATCACCGACTGCTGACCCTGTGAATAGTTATAGTTGAGACAGAGTGGATGAGGATCACAAAATGCAGAGATTTTTGCACAAAAAATGATTTAAAAACTTAGTTTTAGTTTCCACAAAAAGCATTTCGGATCTACCGATTTTCAAACTCGGTGATACCGAAGCAGTTTTGGAACCTAAACTAGTGATCTCGGTCAGACCAAGTCACTGTTTGGTGTCACCGAGACTGCTAGGGTTTCACAAAGTTCTAGAATCGGTCACACCGATTTGTAATTCTCGGTCAGACCGAGACTTACTAGTGCAATGGCGTTAGCCAAATCGGTGGGACCGAGTTTTTCAACTCGGTGGGTCCGAGATGGTTTCGGCGGAAACCTAACCCTAAATTTTGGAATCACATCTATTCTAAGGACCACATTGGCTGGATAGGAGTGTTTCTATCGTGGCAAGATGCATTACAAACACAATGTGCCGAGAATCAGATGAGGAAAGCACTGTGATTGAGTTCATACCCTAGTTCGGTGGTGAACTCGCTACGGCGGCAACGGCGGAGATGAAATCCGTTGACGGCGGCGGAGACCAGCGACAGGAGGCGGCTGGCGACGAAGTCGACGATCCGTGGACCTAGTAGGCAGAGCGAGCTACGCGTGGGCGAAGGGGTTTGGAGGAATTTACAAAAAAATTCCCGTGTCTATATATAGCCCGACACTGTCGGTGTGACCGAGTTGAACAACTCGGTGGCACCGAGATGCATAACTGTTAACAGTTACAGCAACTCGGTGTGACCGAAAAGTTCATATCGGTTGCACCGAGATGGAAAGCTTAGATCAATTTAGTGATCTTGGTGGGACCGAAATGGAGGAATTGGTCAGACCGAGAATCACAAAGAAGTTTTGGAAGTTTAAGTCTATGACGAATCGGGGACTCCAAGTGCTCCTCACACAGAGTGGTTCGAATCTGACTTGATCAAATTTTGTGATGTAGCATGAATAGAGTTTGAGACGAGAAAAGCATAGATAGCTAGAGAAGGTTCTTAGGCATTATTGTCCATCCACTTGGTCAAAGAAAAGGAAACCAATCAATCAAACAACAGGTGAATGTCCTCGAATGAGTAAAATATGCAACCAGCTTGCTCACACAATAAAGTGACAAATTAAATATGTGGCAAAACATGCGCAACCAATTCTAGCATCTATCAAACAATTGGCGATGACTAGGTCATCTATATATGAGTATATTAACTTAGGAGTCAAATGAGAACATTTGATCATAGGTCATACTCATCGTTTAAGCTCAAGTGGGGTTACCACTTTTACATAATGCATTGATGTGTTCACATCATTAGAGTTGTTTTGACTCAATTCTTAGAGTTAAGCTCCCCTAGATGTGAGATCCCCCCTTAGAGGGATGAACTAACCTTGGGTTTTGTCGATGATGACTTCATGTAGGTGTTGAAGATGTGGATGCTCAATGTTGATGTAGATCTTTTGGATCAATCCTTTGGAGTGAGTTGTACTTTCAATACCTACACGGGTTAGTCCCACAAGGAACAAAACAAGAGTATCCATAGACATAGAGTGATGCACACACAAGATGATGTCCATGAAATCATTTGGTTACCTTGTCCCTTGCCTTACCAACATGAGGGTTTGTGACTCCTTGAACTAGTGCAAGATGTGGAGGTTGATTGCACTTGTTCTTACCATAAAGATATGAGTGAAGAATGTTGGCGGAGTCACCCTCAAGAACTCTCTAGTTCTTCTTCTTTGGGATCCACATCATCTTGATGGGAATCCTTGGAGTTGTAGTTGTACTTGATGAAGTAGAACTTGACGTAGTCTTGGGAACCCACTTGACCAAGGCCTTAGGTGCTTCTTCAAATGCATCAATCTCCTCTTGAAGCTTGTCCTTACCTTTATGGTCTTGTGGTGGAAGATCATCTTGAGCTTGTGTTCCCTTGAAAGAAGTAGGATCATACTTCTCTTGTTAAGGAACAAACTTCGTCTTGGGGTATTGATCTTCTTCCCACTCAACTTCATTGGCATTGAACTTTCGTTCAAAACCAACACCTTGATTCTTCCGGTGCCTTTCTTGCTTGCGTACAATTTCCTAGAATTGCTTACTACCGGCAAGGCTCTTTTATACACCTTTCTCTATAATTCCCTTCAATAAGCTATTTTCTTGCTCAAGTGTAACTTGGCTAAGAGAATCATTAGTGGAATCAAGAGAACTACTAGAAGCAACAATATTGGATTTAGCATAGTTATTGTTACTACTAGAGGAAGAATCTTTCTTGTTCTTGTTAGTAGACTTGACTTGAGGCATGTAAGTAGATAAGAGTAAACGCTTGGCAATATAAGAAGAACTTTTCTTGCGAAGATCATCATTGATTCCCTTTAAGAACTCATGCTCTTGCTCAAGATTGAGCTTTTCAAAGCGTAACTTCTCATGAGCCCTTAAAAGTTCTCGATGATTTTCGAAGATAGTTTCATGAGCTAACTTAAGAGTGTTTAGTTCTTTAGTTAGAAGCTCAATCTTCTCCTTATCATTGTCATTCGTTTTATCTTGTTTAGCATGATTAATTGACGTTTCATCATAGTATTCATCAATAGAGTTGTCAATAAGTAAATCATCATCACCTAGCAAGTCATCTTCATCACTATTGACATCAACATACTCGGGATGTGTTACCTTTGGACCTTTGGCCATGAAGCATCTTCCAATTCCTTCATTTGGTGAGTCAAATATGTCGTAGGAGTTGGTTGACACAAGTGCTAGACCGGCAACACCTTCATCTTGAGTATGTTCAGATTCGGAACCGGATACCCATTCACCAACATGAGCTTGATGTCTTCGTTTTGTGTAGCTCTTTGATGACTTGTCCTTCCTTTCCGAATCTTTGCTTCTCCGTGAGGGTCTTCGTTCATAACGATCATCTCTACTCCTTCTCTATCTTGGTGGTGATTCTTCTCTTCTACTTCTTCTTTTTGGAGAATTTTCTCTTCTTTTGTAGGGTGCCGTACACTCATTGGAATAGTGTCCGGGTCTCCCACGATTGTAGCAGTTGCGCTCTCGACTGGAAGATCTTTTGTCATTGTAGGACCTTGACTTAGAGCTTCTTTGTTTGCTTCTACTCTTGTAGAATTTGTTGAAATTTTTCACCATTAAGCTCAATTCTTCATTGAAGGTTTGTTTCTCACTTGATGATGTGGGGCCTTCACATGAGGCTTTGTAAGCACCACTTGACTTGTTGTGAAGTTCCTCCTTATCCTTGAGTGACATCTCATGAGCAACAATTCTACCAATGACCTCCGTTGGCTTGAGATTCTTGTAATTGGGCATCATTTCAATCAATGTGCACACGGTATCATATTTTCCATCCAATGCTCTTAGCATCTTCTTGATGATGAATCTGTCGGTCATTTCTTCACTCCCTAAGCCGGCAATCTCATTTGTGATAAGAGCAAGCCTAGAGTACATTTCAGCGACACCTTCACCATCCTTCATTTTGAACTTGCTAAGCTGACTTTGGAGCACATCCAACTTGGATTCCTTGACGGAGTCGGTACTTTCATGCATATCAATCAAAGTGTCCCAAATTTCCTTTGCATTCTCAAGACGGCTGATTTTGTTGAATTCTTCAGGGCATAATCTGTTGAAGATGATATCACAAGCTTGAGTGTTGTATTGCAGCATCTTCAATTCTTCCGCATTAGCTTCATGGTTCGGCTCTCTCCCATCAAAGAATTCACCTTGCAAGCCAATACAAATAATAGCCCAAACGGCGGGGTTATGTCCGAGAATATGCATTTTCATCTTATGCTTCCAACTAGCAAAATTAGTTCCATCAAAGTAAGGACCTCTACGGTGATAATTTCCCTTGCTAGACGCCATACTCTCCTAGGTTGTGAAACCAAGGCTATGCCCACCAAAAGCTATGGAAATCAAAGCAAATGGAGAACAAGGCTCTGATACCACTTGTAGGACCTTGAAGTATGTCTCGAGGGGGGGTGATTAGACTACTTGACCAATTAAAAACTTAACCTTTTCCCAATTTTAGAGTTTGACAGATTTTAGCAACTTTGGACAAGTCAAGCAACCATCACACAAATCAAGCAAGCATGCAAAGAGTATATAGGCAGCGGAATTTAAAGCATGCAACTCGCAAGAAAGTAAAGGGAAGGGTTTGGAGGATTCAAACGCAGTTGGAGACACAGATGTTTTTGGCGTGGTTCCGATACGTGGTGCTATCGTACATCCACGTTGATGGAGACTTCAACCCACGAAGGGTAACGGTTGCGCGAGTCCACGGAGGGCTCCACCCAAGAAGGGTCCACGAAGAAGCAACCTTGTCTATCCCACCATGGCCGTCACCCATGAAGGACTTGCCTCACTAGCGGTAGATCTTCACGAAGTAGGCGATCTCCTTGCCCTTACAAACTCCTTGGTTCAACTCCACAATCTTTGTCGGAGGCTCCCAAGTGACACCTAGCCAATCTAGGAGACACCACTCTCCAAGAAGTAACAAATGGTGCATTGATGATGAACTCCTTGCTCTTGTGCTTCAAATGATAGTCTCCCCAACACTCAACTCTCTCTCATAGGATTTGGATCTGGTGGAAAGAAGATTTGAGTGGAAAGCAACTTGGGGAAGGCTAGAGATCAAGATTCATATGGTAGGAATGGAACATCTTGGCCTCAACACATGAGTAGGTAGTTCTCTCTCAGAACAGGTAAGTTGGAAGTGTAGGTTTGTTCTGATGGCTCTCTCCACGAATGAAGAGGAGGTGGAGGGGTATATATAGCAAAATCTAACCGTTACACAAAATTTACCAATCTCGGTGGGACCGAATCAACAAACTCGGTCAGACCGATTTAGTAAACCTAGTGACTGTTAGTATTTTCGGTGGGACCGAAATGCAACTCGGTGGGACTGTTATGGTTAGGGTTAGGGCATAACGTAATCTTGGCGAGACCGATTACACAAACTCGGTAGGACCGATTTTGGTAATTAGCTAACCAGAGAGTTGGTCAGGTAAACTCGGTGGGACCGATTTCCTCTTTTCGGTGAGACCAAAATGTTAAAAAAGGGAAACAGAGAGTTTACAATGCAATCTCGGTGGGACCGATCGCTCACTTCGGTTAGACCGAAACGTTACAAAGGGAAACAGAGAGATTACAATCCCATCTCGGTGAGACCGAGATCCCTATCGGTGAGACCGATTTGCCTAGGGTTTGTGGCAGTGGCTATGACATCTGAACTCGGTGGCGCCGGATAGAAAGAATCGGTGTGACCGATTTTGGCTTTAGGTTTAGGTCATATGTGGATGTGAGAAAGTAGTTGAGGGTTTTGGAGCATATCACTAAGCACTGTGGAGCAAGAAACTCATTAAGCAACACCTCATCCCTTCTTGATAGTATTGGCTTTTCCTATAGACTCAATGTGCTCTTGGATCACTGAAATATAAAATGAAGAGTCTTGAGCTTTTGAGCTTGAGCCAATCCTTTGTCCTTGATACTTTGAGGGATCCACTTTCATCATCCATGCCATGCCATTCATTGAGCTTTTCAGAAATATATGTCTTGGAATAGCATTAGCTCAATGAGCTATATGTTGTTATGAATTACCAAAACCACCTAGGGATAGTTGCACTTTCAGCGGCCGTGTTGTCCTCATCTTCCACGCCGCCAGCGCTGTCGGCCTCCATAGCGAGCTGAGCCTCCGCCTCCCTGGCAGCGATGTAGTCGATCTCAGCCCTCCGACAAGTTGTCAAAGAACTCATGCACCTCGCATGCCGGGGGCTCGACCCAGGACTGGTCGAGACCGTGCACGTTGAAGAACGGCATCATCTCGAGAATGACGGCCCGGCACGTGTTGTTGCTCAGCAGGAACACACCCGGCGGCAACCCAAACAGGGGCCCCTTGATGACCTTGCCGGTCCTCTCCACCCTATCGTCGGCAAACACATCAAGCTGGAAGAGCCTCTAGCAGAAATGGGCGTGTCCCATCACCATGAAGTTATGCTTCAGGCCAGGGCAGTGCTTCATGACGTCGGCTGCGTTCCTGAAGTCCCAGGCTGGCCTCCCCTTGTTTTGCAGCGGGGCGATTCGGCGGTGGACAAAGTCCACCCCAATCATCTCCAGGGTGAGCCCGACAGTGGTGAGGGGATGGATCCCGGTGGTGGCGAGCGAAAGCTTCGCATCATCGGTGTCGAGGTCGCCCTAGTCCTCGCCGCGAGTCGGCGGGCTTTGACGAATCCGATAGAACTCTGGCGGGTTCTGCTCCTTGATCCAGCACCACCGGTCACGTCACTCCTCCCACCTCTCCTTGTGGGCACCCTCCGGATACGCGCCCTTATCTTGGGCCCTCGGGATCCAAGAGATGCTTCCGGAGAGAGCGCCCCCTGGCTGGAGGCGAGGATAGAAGTAGTGGAGGAAGAGCGCCATGCTGGGAAGAACCTTGGCGAAACCCTCATAGAGGTGGGCGAAGAACGCCATGCACGCCATAGGATTCGGCGTAAGATCCAAAAGATAGAAGCCAAAGGTGCACATGACATCGTTGAAGAAATCAGAGAAAGGGGGGCAGAGCCCGCAGGAGAAGAAATCGATGAAGAAGGGGTACCGATTTGGGCCGGCCTTGACGCAGTCGGCGGGGATGACGCACGTAGCAGGGTGCCCCGTCGTCTCCGTCGCCCACAGAGTCCTGAAGACGTCTTTGAGGTGAAATACGTCGACCGACGATGGGGAGAAGTAGGTGAACTGCGCCCGCCGCACCGCCGCCTCGTTCTGTGGTACCTCCCTCTCCACGACATCCTGGGCCGCCCCCTTGCCCTTGCCAGTCTTGGGCGCCATGGCGGCTGGGAGAAGGCAGAGGATCGAAAGCAATGGGGGCGCAACAGTGACAAGTAGAAGTGAGAGCTCGAGGAGGGATAAGATGGGGACAGCGATGCCGAGATCGGAGAAAGCACAGAGGGTAAATGAGCAGCGCGCCCGCGGTTATTACTTTTTATGGGGAAGGCGCAGGCCGCCTCTTTACCATTTACTACGATGTGATGCCTGCGTGCAACGAGCGCCCCACGCATGCCCCCCACGTCATGCACGACCCTCCACATCGCGCATTCAACACGGGGCGTGGGGAAGCATAGCGGGCGGAAAAGTCACCATGGTAAAAATCGGCCCCGCCTGCCCGCACATCGTTCTGGGCCTAGCATGAACAATGCGTCACGCTTATGTGTGGCCCAGGCCCGAGGCCTCCTGTCGGTGTACATAAGTGAGGGCTCTACTTTGTACCCCTTTACCTGAGCACGGGTAGTCAGAGCCGCGCCCGCGGCCACACTTAGTAGGGCAGAAGAGGGAGGCCGAAGCCACAAGAGAATCAAGTAATGCCAAGACCAGAAACACAGGGAGCACGAGGGAAAAGTGGAGCCCCTCGGCAAGACCCTTGCCGGGGCGGCCTCCCCAGCCCCGGCAAGACCCTTGCCGGGGCAACTTGCCCAACACCAGCGGAGTGCTCCACCCTTGAGCCCGAGGTTTCCAACATCATCAACCACATTGGAACCAAGGCTCGGGAGGCACCTCCATGGTGTCCTGCAAATCTTTGTGAAGATCGCAAGCATGCGAAATCAGATAAAGACAAGAAGACGAGACCTCCGGCCACATCCTTGTCGGGGACGACCGCGGTGCCACGGCAAGACCCTTGCCGGGGTCCCGGCAAGACCCTTGCTGGGGCCCCGGCAAGACCCTTGCCGAGGACATCAGCGGGGTTGCGGCCAGGCCAGCGCCCGCCAAGGCTCCACTGCCATTCCCGTGCAGCTGCCAGCCCAGCCAGCCAGGTGGGCACCTGTGTGGCGCTGTATGGCCTCGAGGCCAACTCAGCAAGCACCTGCGTGGTGGCATGCAGATCTTCCTGAAGACGCTGCCACTGCGCCAGCTCAGCAGCCTGCCAGCCTGCATGGCACCACACGCCTCGCTGGCAAGGGCATGTGTCAAGGCAAGGCTAGGCGGCGACGAACGGGATGGGCTTCGTTTCCGTCCCCAATAAAGCGAGGGGGCACCTAAGGGGGTGCATTTAATGCGTCTTGTCCCGTAATGACTAGCGATAAGCATAGCTATTGTACCCTTTTCCACCTCCTGTGTGCCATTGTGGCGCCTCCTTCGACTATAAAAGGAGGCCCGAGGCATACTGGAGAGGGATTCGGCTCTTTTGAGCAAGTAACACACCATAGCTAGATCAAGAACACTCCGATATACACCAAAGGAGGACTAGGTTATTACGCGATCTTCGTGGCCCGAACCTGGGTAAACGATCCTTGTGCTGGCTCTTAGACCCGCTCTTTTCACAACCTCGCGTCCGCTGACCACAGTAGGGATTCTAGTGATCCCATTGGTGTCGTTCCCACCGACACGCGCATTGGCCATTTCCATGCCGGCGTGGTCCACCGAAGCTTCGGCTTCTAAGCGGGAAACCCACTTGGCGAGCTGGTAGTGAAATTCTGCATTGCAAATGCGTGCGTGCCCGACAGCCTCCAGGGCTATTTGTCGGGCGCCGGCCTCCACGTAGTCGGCCCAGTTGTGGGCGCTCTGCTCGTGACTCAGAGCATCGGTGCGCTGCTTCTCCATGTCCCGATGGCGGTGTAAATCGGTGATACGCTGCTCCTCCGCCAGGCGGTCATGCTCCAACAACTCCTCAGACTCCGCATCGCCATCTAAAGACCAATAGAATGCGTCCTCCCTCCGTATGCCTTAAGGTAAAAAACCGAACACTAGTTCCGGTGGTGACCGCCTCCGGTGTCGCCTATCGCGGACGGGCAGGGGCATGGCAGACATGGCGAGAGTGAGGACAAGTGGAGAGCGACATCAGGCTGGTGGGGACTTATGAGGATAGGGCGAGTTGGGTAATGGTGGCACCGGAGAAGGCCAGGAAACAGTACTTATAGGCGGAAGGTAGGTATACCAGCATGTCGCGGGAAATGCGACGGTCATCGCGGTCATCAAAATTCAATGCATAAGCAGGCACGGATTAGCGCGCCAGCTTGCCATGGAAAACTAGAAAAACTGAAATTATGACTGTGTCATCCCGTCCCGTCCGTGTTGGGTCGCACGCCGGCATGACGGTCAAACGAGTGCACTCGAATCATCCAGATGAGGTACTCCCTCCTTGGCAATAATGATTCCACCACTCATCATCTACTCCCTCCGTTAAGGTTTATTAGTCCCGTGAGCCAAAGTAGCAAGACCAAGGCATGGCAATAATTAACTACATGCAGAAGTTTAAGCCTAATTAATTCCAGCGATTTAAGTTGATGCATGCATGCCCTCGGTTGCGACTCGTTGCATGCTGCTTCGCATACTGGCTGTGAGCGATTTTAAGTTGTTGCATGCAGCCGGCTGTAATTAAGGCAGCTAGCTGATGCGAAAAAAGATGTGCTTTAATTGTTGCGGGCCTTTTAAATCCGAACAGTTTACTGTAGCTCATGGGCCTTTTAAACCCGGACGGAGGTTGGTGAGATTTTTGAATTAAGTCCTGCAAACTGGAAAGGAGGTACTACTACATGCGTGATCTGCTATTTACTTGTAGGATCGAGTAGGTCGTTTCTTAAATTGAGCCCTGCAAACTGGAAAGGAGGTAGTACATGCATGATCCGCTATTTATCCGTGTAGGATCGAGTAGGTCGGATAGTGTACGTGTAGGATCGAGTAAGTCGGATGGTGTACGTGTACGACCGCATTAGCTGATGAACGTTCACTGTGAGATAAGGCATTTGCAAACATTTTTGCTGGCAGTTTCTTCAGATACGCATAGCATTTTCTTTAGAGCAGCTTGTCAGTTTCTTTAGAGGTAGGCAATTTTATTCAAAAAATTGCCGCTTCGGATCTTGTGTCGCAACTAAGACTGTCAGGAGCGAATTAGTAGGCTAGCTATAGATCAATCAGTAACTTGTAAACACTGAGCGAACAGAAATAAGGAACTGTTAGCAACTTGTAAACACTGAGAACACAGAAATAAGTATCATGCTATGCACAACAGTAAGAGCCAATCCGTTCGAAATGTTCACACCAGACTCACAGGCTTGGCATTGTAATATGTTCACATTAGTAGCCCAAATTCAAAACCAATTAGTACGAATCCCATACATAAGATCAACATGTTAATGCATCTCAATGATTCACAGATCATATACAAATATGTAGCTCCAAAAGGAAAGATCTATAAAAACATATGTTCTTCCTACTAACATGGATGCTTCTCTTGTCCAACATTCAGTACAGAGTGAAAGACAAATTTGTTTGTGAAGTCTACAATTCCTCTTGCAAATGTAAGTGGTTTCACCAATAGATGGAACCATGAGAATGAACCACACATGATGGAGGAACATCCACTGCAATATGATTTGGTCTTCTCTCGATCACACGGCGAGACTATTTCCGGAATACAAACTTTAACTTAGGCAAGATGATGCCCATTGTATAATCAGAACAAAGCAATGAAGCACCTAGTGTTGGCCAATAAATAGTACATTACTACTTTTCTGCAGTCCATGAAGTGACAATCCAATCTTTCTGTGTCTATTTTCAAATGGCACTGCATGCAGTGACTATACTATTCTCTTGTGCAGTTCAACCAAAATTGTGGTCACTTTGTTTGTTTGCTAAATAGCAACGAGCAGACATCTCTGTCTGCACAAATATCACGCAGCTAGTAAACATATACCCCACCTTGTATTTTCGGTTTAATCCCATCTCTTCCGCTTAGCATCTGTCATGTTTTGCACTGGAGAATTTGATACAGTCATGTTTTGCCCTAGACAATTTCATACTGAATTGATTTGCTGATTCAGAGCAGAAATATAGCGCCTATTCTTCATCAGACCAAGGATATCCATGTTTGCAGTGATGGAAGAGGTGAAATTGATAAAACCGAAATTGAGCATCCAATCATTGAATCCTGTCCTGCACCTCCAATGTAGGTCCACCTTGCCAATAAATTCACATGCAAGCCACTAGTATTACTATCTAATGAAAATACAAAAAGAGTAGCAAGATAGTAGCAAACCATGTACCTTCGTAATGAACAGCTCATAGTGCCACCAATTGGATATAAAGGTTTGGAAGAAAACATGCTCCTAATTTTGAACCATTTGGACTTTTTGTGCAGTTCCACTAAAATCGAGCATCCCTGTTTGCATAGATATTGAAAGTGTGATTACTATAAAAGTGGCACTAGTTGAAGCATAGACTCACAAATATAAGCATTCCAATTTCTTAATGGGAAAAAGGTAGCAAGACTATTTCTAAGCACCTGTTTGAAGGAATTAATAAGGTAACGACGGCTGATGTCAGGAAGGTATACATAGTTTTTTCTGCAAAATTGAGCCATTCCTGTCCTTTCCTCTTCTTTTAAGAATATTTTGTGCAGTTGAACTAAAATAAAATGCCATCACCGCCTTGACAATTCAGTGACACTGTACAAAAGGTATTGACTTAACATTACATCATCATGTCAGGTATGTAGTCGACAGACATTGGAGACAAACATACAAACCTCCTCCGATAAAAAAATTAACATTAATTTTAATAAACATGTGACTAGCTTTACCGAGATAATTTGAGTGAACTCTACACCGTCTGTTCCTTAATATAAGACATTTTCACGGTTCAATTTAAAGTACCCAAACGTCTAGTATTTAGAAAAACAGCTAGTAGTTTTCTTGAGCACATATCTGGGAAAGCTTGCCACACTTTATGTATGTCCATACGCTAATGCAAAACCATTCAAATAGTACAAATATAAACTGATCCAGTGGCTAGTGCAACAGTAGAGTAGTTGTCGGCATCCTGGATTTGGGGGTATCCAGTCCTGCCTGCCTGCGGCCCACCACATGGCTCCATCGATAGCCTGGTATGGCCCAGCTTCGACACCAACACAGCAAGACCCTCGCGAGGGGCCACGCCTCGCGAGGCGGACGACCCCAAGACCCCCGAAGGAGTTGGCCTCGTCAGGAGGCTACTGAGGGGCGGAGAGATCTATGCAGCTACCTCACCGAGGCTCAGCTGACCTAAGCCATGACGACCAAGGCCAGGCGGGTGCAGAGCGCATCTTTCCTCTTCGGTGCAAGGGAGGCAAGCCACAGGCGCGGAGTCTTGAGGAATCAGCCAAAGGTTTCCATTCTGGTGCAACGAGACCAAGACCGGCAGGACGGCAGGACGGAGGTCATCATCGAGCAGCGTCACGGCCAGGGGCTTTTTGTTGGGGAACGTAGTAATTTCAAAAAAATTCCTATGTACATGCAAGATCATGGTGATGGCATAGCAACGAGAGGAGAGAGTGTTGTCCACGTACCCTCGTAGATCGTAAGCGGAAGCGTTATGACAACGCGGTTGATGTAGTCGTACGTCTTCATGATCCGACCGATCCAAGTACCGAACGTATGGCACTTCCGAGTTCAGCACACGTTCAGCTCGATGACGATCCCCGGGCTCCGATCCAGCAAAGCTTCGGGGATGAGTTCCATCAGGACGATGGCGTGGTGACGATGATGATGCTCTACCGGCACAGGGCTTCGCCTAAACTCCGCGACGATATGACCGAGGTGGAATATGGTGGAGGGGGGCACCGCACACGGCTAAGGAACGATCCGTAGATCAACTTGTGTGTCTATGGGGTGCCCCCTGGCCCCGTATATAAAGGAGCCAGGGGGGAGGAGGCAGCCGGCCAAGGAGGGCGCGCCAAGGGGGGAGTCCTACTCCCACCGGGAGTAGGACTCCCTTCTTTCCTAGTTGGAATAGGAGAAGGGGGGAAAGAGGAGGAAGAGGGGAAGGAAAGGGGGGGCGCCGCCCTCCTTCCCTTGTCCTATTAGGACTAGGAAGGGTAGGGGCGCGCGGCCCCCTCCTGCCTCCTTCCCTCTTCTCCCTCGAGGCCCATGTAGGCCCAATAACCCCCGGGGGGTTCCGGTAACCTCCCGGTACTCCGGTAAAATGCCGATTTCACCCGGAACGATTCCGGTGTCCAAATATAGGCTTCCAATATATCGATCTTTACGTCTCGACCATTTCGAGACTCCTCGTTACGTCCGTGATGACATCCGGGACTCCGAACAAACTTCGGTACATCAAAACTTATAAACTCATAATAAAACTGTTATCGTAACGTTAAGCGTGCGAACCCTACGGGTTCGAGAACTATGTAGACATGACCTAGAACTATTCTCGGTCAATAACCAATAGAGGAACCTGGATGCCCATATTGGTTCCTACATATTCTACGAAGATCTTTATCGGTCAAACTGCATAACAACATACGTTGTTCCCTTTGTCATCGTTATGTTACTTGCCCGAGATTTGATCGTCGGTATCCAATACCTAGTTCAATCTCGTTACCGGCAAGTCTCTTTACTCGTTCCGTAATGCATCATTCTGTAACCAACTCATTTGGTCACTTTTCTTGCAAGGCTTATAAAGATGTGCATTACCGAGAAGGCCCAGAGATACCTCTCCGACAATCGGAGTGACAAAACCTAATCTCGAAATACGCCAACTCAACATGTACCTTCGGTGACACGTGTAGTACTCCTTTATAATCACCCAGTTACGCTGTGACGTTTGGTAGTACCCAAAGTGTTCCTCCGGTAAACGGGAGTTGCATATTTCTCATAGTTACAGGAACATGTATAAGTCATGAAGAAAGCAGTAGCAATATACTAAACGATCAAGTGCTAGGCTAACGGAATGGGTCATGTCAATCACATCATTCTTCTAATGATGTGATCCCATTAATCAAATGACAACACATGTCTATGGTTAGGAAACATAACTAACTTTGATTAATGAGCTAGTCAAGTAGAGGCATACTAGTGACTATATGTTTGTCTATGTATTCACACATGTATCATGTTTCCGGTTAATACAATTCTAGCATGAATAATAAACATTTATCATGATATGAGGAAATAAATAATAACTTTATTATTGCCTCTAGGGCATATTTCCTTCAGTCTCCCACTTGCACTAGAGTCAACAATCTAGATTACATAGTAATGATTCTAACACCCATGGAGTCTTGGTGCTGATCATGTTTTGCTCGTGAGAGTGGCTTAGTCAACGGGTCTGCAACATTCAGATCCGTATGTATCTTGCAAATCTCTATGTCTCCCACTTGGACTTGGTCCCAAATGGAATTGAAGCGTCTCTTGATGTGCTTGGTCCTCTTGTGAAATCTGTATTCCTTTGCCAAGGCAATTGCACCAGTATTGTCACAGAAGATTTTCATTAGTCCCAATGCACTAGGTATGACACCTAGATTGGAAATGAACTCCTTCATCCAGACTCCTTCATTTGCTGCTTCCGAAGTAGCTATATACTCCGCTTCACATGTAGATCCCGGCAGGACGCTTTGTTTAGAACTGCACCAACTTACAGCTCCATCGTTTAATAAAAACACGTATCCGGTTTGCGATTTAGAATCGTCCGGATCAGTGTCAAAGCTTGCATCGACGTAACCATTTACGACTAGCTCTTTGTCACCTCCATATACGAGAAACATATCCTTAGTCCTTTTGAGGTATTTCAGGATGTACTCCTGGATTACTTTGGTACCTTCCTGCCAAGCTTATTGCTAAGCATATGTCAGGTCTGGTACACAACATTGCATACATGATAGAGCCTATCGCTAAAGCATAGGGAACATCTTTCATTTTCTCTCTATCTTCTGCTGTGGTCGGGCATTGAGTTTGACTCAACTTCACACCTTGTAGTACGGGCAAGAACCCTTTCTTTGCCTGATCCATTTTGAACCTTTTCAAAATTTTATCAAGGTATGTGCTTTGTGAAAGTCCTATTAAGCGTCTTGATCTATCTCTATAGATCTTGATGCCCAATATGTAAGCAGCTTCACCGAGGTCTTTCATTGAAAAACTTTTATTCAAGTATCCCTTTATGCTATCCAGAAATTCTATATCATTTCCAATTAATAATATGTCATCTACATATAATATCAGAAATGCTACAGAGCTCCCACTCACTTTCTTGTAAATGCAGGCTTCTCCAAAAGTCTGTATAAAACCATATGCTTTGATCACACTATCAAAGCGTTTATTCCAACTCCGAGATGCTTGCACCAGTCCATAAATGGAACGCTGGAGCTTGCACACTTTGTTAGCACCTTTTGGATCTACAAAACCTTCTGGTTGCATCATATACAACTCTTCTTCCAGAAATCCATTCAAGAATGCAGTTTTGACATCCATTTGCCAAATTTCATAATTATGAAATGCAGCAATAGCTACATGATTTGGACAGACTTAAGCATCGCTACGGGTGAGAAAGTCTCATCGTAGTCAACTCCTTGAACTTGTCGAAAACCTTTCGCAACAAGTCGAGCTTTATAGACAGTTACATTACCATCAGCGACAGTCTTCTTCTTAAAGATCCATTTATTCTCAATTGCTTGTCGATCATCGGGCAAGTCAACCAAAGTCCATACTTTGTTTTCATACATGGATCCCATCTCAGATTTCATGGCCTCTAGCCATTTTGCGGAATCTGGGCTCATCATCGCTTCCTCATAGTTCGTAGGTTCATCATGGTCAAGCAACATGACTTCTAGAATTGGACTACCGTACCACTCTAGTGTGGATCTTACTCTGGTAGACCTACGAGGTTCAGTAGAAACTTGATCCAAAATTTCATGATCAATATCATTAGCTTCCTCACTAATTGGTGTAGTTGCCATAGGAACCGGTTCTTGTGATGAACTACTTTCCAATAAGGGAGTAGATACAGTTATCTCATCAAGTTCTACTTTCCTCCCACTCACTTCTTTCGAGAGAAACTCCTTCTCTAGAAAGGATCCGATTTTAGCAACGAAAATCTTGCCCTCAGATCTGTGATAGAAGGTGTACCCAATAGTGTCTTTTGGGTATCCTATGAAGACACATTTCTCCGATTTGGGTTCGAGCTTATCTAGTAGAAGTTTCTTCACATAAGCATCGCAGCCCCAAACTTTAAGAAACGACAACTTTGGTTTCTTGCCAAACCACAGTTCATAAGGCGTCGTCTCAACGGATTTTGATGGTGCCCTATTTAACGTGAATGCGCCCGTCTCTAAAGCATAAACCCAAAACGATAGCGGTAAATCAGTAAGAGACATCATAGATCGCACCATATCTAGTAAAGTACGATTATGACGTTCGGACACACCATTTCCTTGTGGTGTTCCGGGTGGCGTGAGTTGCGAAACTATTCCGCATTGTTTCAAGTGTAGACCAAACTCATAACTCAAATATTCTCCTCCACGATCAGATCGTAGAAATTTTATGTTCTTGTTACGATGATTTTCCACTTCACTCTGAAATTCTTTGAACTTTTCAAATGTTTCAGACTTGTGTTTCATCAAGTAGATATACCCATATCTGCTCAAATCATCTGTGAAGGTGAGAAAATAACGATACCCGCGCTAGCCTCAACATTCATTGGACCACAAACATCCGTATGTATGATTTCCAACTAATCAGTTGCTCACTCCATAGTTCCGGAGAACGGCGTTTTAGTCATCTTGCCCATGAGGCATGGTTCGCAAGTACCAAGTGATTCATAATCAAGTGATTCCAAAAGCCCATCAGTATGGAGTTTATTCATGCGCTTTACACCGATATGACCTAAACGGCAGTGCCACAAATAAGTTGCACTATCGTTATCAACTCTGCATATTTTGGTTTCAACACTATGAATATGTGTATCACTACTATCGAGATTCAATAAAAATAGACCACTTTTCAAGGGTGCATGACCATAAAAGATATTACTCATATAAATAGAACAACCATTATTTTCTGATTTAAATGAATAACCGTCTCGCATCAAACAAGATCCAGATATAATGTTCATGCTCAACGCTGGCACCAAATAACAATTATTTAGGTCTAAAACTATTCCCGATGGTAGATGTAGAGGTAGCGTGCCGACTGTGATCACATCGACTTTGGAACCATTTCCCACGCGCATCGTCACCTCATCCTTAGCCAATCTTCGCTTAATTCGTAGTCCCTGTTTCGAGTTGCAAATATTAGCAACAGAACCAATATCAAATACCCAGGTGCTACTGCGAGCATTAGTAAGGTACACATCAATAACATGTATATCACATATACCTTTGTTCACTTTGCCATCCTTCTTTTATCCGCCAAATACTTGGGGCAGTTCCGCTTCCAGTGTCCAGCCTGCTTGCAGTAGAAGCACTCAGTTTCAGGCTTAGGTCCAGACTTGGGTTTCTTCTCTTGAGTAGCAACTTGCTTGCTGTTCTTTTTGAAGTTACCCTTCTTCTTCCCTTTGCCCTTTTTCTTGAAACTGGTGGTCTTGTTAACCATCAACACTTGATGCTCCTTCTTGATTTCTACCTCCGTGGCTTTTAGCATCGCGAAGAGCTCGGGAATAGTCTTGTTCATCCCTTGCATATTATAGTTCATCACGAAGCTCTTGTAGCTTGGTGGCAGTGATTGAGGAATTCTGTCAATGACACTATCATCAGGAAGATTAACTCCCAGTTGAATCAAGTGATTATTATACCCAGACATTTTGAGTATATGTTCACTGACAGAACTATTCTCCTCCATCTTGCAGCTATAGAACTTATTGGAGACTTCATATCTCTCAATCCGGGCATTTGCTTGAAATATTAACTTCAACTCCTGGAACATCTTATATGCTCCATGACGTTCAAAACGTCGTTGAAGACCCGGTTCTAAGCCGTAAAGCATGGCACATTGAACTATCGAGTAGTCATCAGCTTTGCTCTGCCAGACGTTCTTAACGTCGTCAGTTGCATCAGCAGCAGGCCTGGCACCCAGTGGTGCTTCCAGGACGTAACTTTTATGTGCAGCAATGAGGATAATCCTCAGGTTACGGACCCAGTCCGTGTAATTGCTACCATCATCTTTCAACTTTGCTTTCTCAAGGAACGCATTAAAATTCAACGGAACAACAGCACGAGCCATCTATCTACAAACAAACATAGACAAGAAAAATACTATCAGGTACTAAGTTCATGATAAATTTAAGTTCAATTAATCATATTACTTAAGAACTCCCACTTAGACAGACATCTCTCTAGTCATCTAAGTGATCACGTGATCCAAATCAACTAAACCATGTCCGATCATCACGTGAGATGGAGTAGTTTCAATGGTGAACATCACTATGTTGATCATATCTACTATATGATTCACGTTCGACCTTTCAGTCTCCGTCTTCCGAGGCCATATCTGTATATGCTAGGCTCATCAAGTATGACCTGAGTATTCCGCATGAGCAACTGTTTTGCACCCGTTGTATTTGAACGTAGAGCCTATCACACCCGATCATCACGTGGTGTCTCAGCACAAAGAACTTTCGCAACGGTGCATACTCAGGGAGAACACTTCTTGATTATTAGTGAGAGATCATCTTAAAATGCTACCGTCAATCAAAGCAAGATAAGATGCATAAAGGATAAACATCACATGCAATCAATATAAGTGATATGATATGGCCATCATCATCTTGTGCTTGTGATCTCCATCTTCGAAGCACTGTCATGATCACCATCGTCACCGGCGTGACACCTTGATCTCCATCGTAGCATTGTTGTCGTTACGCCATCTATTGCTTCTACGACTATCGCTACCACTTAGAGATAAAGTAAAGCAATTACAGGGCGTTTGCATTTCATACAATAAAGCGACAACCATATGGCTCCTGCCAGTTGTCGATAACTTCGGTTACAAAACATGATCATGTCATACAATAAAATATAGCATCACGTCTTGACCATATCACATCACAACATGCCCTGCAAAAACAAGTTAGACGTCCTCTACTTTGTTGTTGCAAATTTTACGTGGCTGCAACGGGCTTTAGCAAGAACCGTTCTTACCTACGCATAAAAACCACAACGATAGTTTGTCAAGTTGGTGCTGTTTTAACCTTCGCAAGGACCGGGCGTAGCCACACTTGATTCAGCTAAAGTGAGAGACACAGACACCCGCCAGCCACCTTTAAGTACGAGTGCTTGCAACGGTGAAACCACTCTCGCGTAAGCGTACACGTAATGTCGGTCCGGGCCGCTTCATCTCACAATACCGCCGAACCAAACTATGACATGCTGGTAAGCAGCATGACTTGTATCGCCCACAACTCACTTGTGTTCTACTCGTGCATATAACATCAACGCATAAAACTTAGGCTCGGATGCCACTGTTGGGGAACGTAGTAATTTCAAAAAAATTCCTACATACACGCAAGATCATGGTAATGGCATAGCAACGAGAGGAGAGAGTGTTGTCCACGTACCCTCGTAGACCGTAAGCGGAAGCGTTATGACAACGCGGTTGATGTAGTCGTACGGCTTCACGATCCGACCGATCCAAGTACCGAACGTACGGCACCTCCGAGTTCAGCACACGTTCAGCTCGATGACGATCCCCGGACTTCGATCCAGCAAAGCTTCGGGGATGAGTTCCGTCAGCACGACGGCGTGGAGACGATGATGATGCTCTACCGTGCAGGGCTTCGCCTAAACTCCGTGACGATATGATCGAGGTGGAATATGGTGGAGGGGGCCACCGCACACGGCTAAGGAACGATTCGTAGATCAACTTGTGTGTCTATGGGGTGCCCCCCACCCCCGTATATAAAGGAGCCAGGGGGAAGGAGGCGGCCAGCCAAGGAGGGCGCGCCAAGGGGGGAGTCCTACTCCCACCGGGAGTAGGACTCCCTTCTTTCCTAGTTGGAATAGGAGAAGGGGGGAAAGAGGAGGAAGAGGGGAAGGAAAGGGGGGGCGCCGCCCCCCTTCCCTTGTCCTATTCGGACTAGGAAGGGGAGGGGCGCGCGGCCCCCTCCTTCCTCCTTCCCTCTTCTCCCTCGAGGCCCATGTAGGCCCAATAACCCCCCGGGGGGTTCCGGTAACCTCTCGGTACTCCGGTAAAATGCCGATTTCACCCGGAACGATTCCGATGTCCAAATATAGGCTTCCAATATATTGATCTTTATGTCTCGACCATTTCGAGACTCCTCGTTACGTCCGTGATCACATCCGGGACTCCAAACAAACTTCGGTACATCAAAACTTATAAACTCATAATAAAACTGTCATCGTAACGTTAAGCGTGCGGACCCTACGGGTTCGAGAACTATGTAGACATGACCTAGAACTATTCTCGGTCAATAACCAATAGCGGAACCTGGATGTCCATATTGGTTCCTACATATTTTACGAAGATCTTTATCGGTCAAACCGCATAATAATATACGTTGTTCCCTTTGTCATCGGTATGTTACTTGCCCGAGATTTGATCATCGGTATCCAATACCTAGTTCAATCTCGTTACCGGCAAGTCTCTTTACTCGTTCCGTAATGCATCATTCTGTAACCAACTCATTTGGTCACTTTGCTTGCAAGGCTTATAAAGATGTGCATTATCGAGAGGGCCCAGAGATACCTCTCCGACAATCGGAGTGACAAAACCTAATCTCGAAATACGCCAACTCAACATGTACCTTCGGAGACACCTGTAGTACTCCTTTATAATCACCTAGTTACGTTGTGACGTTTGGTAGTACCCAAAGTGTTCCTCCGGTAAACGGGAGTTGCATATTTCTCATAGTTACAGGAACATGTATAAGTCATGAAGAAAGCAATAGCAATATACTAAACGATCAATTGCTAGGCTAACGGAATGGGTCATGTCAATCACATCATTCTTCTAAAGATGTGATCCCATTAATCAAATGACAACACATGTCTATGGTTAGGAAACATAACCATCTTTGATTAATGAGCTAGTCAAGTAGAGGCATACTAGTGACTATATGTTTGTCTATGTATTCACACATGTATCATGTTTCCGGTTAATACAATTCTAGCATGAATAATAAACATTTATCATGATATGAGGAAATAAATAATAACTTTATTATTGCCTCTAGGGCATATTTCCTTCACTATTCGCAGGCGAAGACTACTTTTGTCAGGATAGACTATACTACTTGTCCCCTTTCAAATCCCGCCGTTGTGGAATCCCTTCCCTCTCATATTTCGGAGGAGGACCAAGGCACTATATATAGGGCTTAGCCACCACCATAGAAAGGGATCAATTCCACCCGGAGCACCACACCAGCTCAAGAAACCTCACCTCCTGAGGCTTGTTCATCCTTGTACTAGTTCATCCATAGCCCCTGGAGGCAATCCACTACACCACACTGGAGTAGGGTATTACACCACAACAGTGGCCCGAACCAGTATAAATCTTTGTGTCTTTGTGTCTCTATTAGCTCTTCGCGCTAGGCTAGGGAGGATCGCGAGTAGGCTGGCTCGGCAGGTTGGGATCTCCGCACGCATCCTAGTGTTTGAACCTCTCACGGGTTGTCGGATCCCGAAATCCGACATTTGGCACACCAGGTAGTGGTGCGTCGGAATCCTCTTCTTCGACCTCCAGATCATGCCACTGACCCATTTGGAGGGCGCTCCTCCATCGGCTTCGTCGACGCGCGAAACTCCGGGGCTGCGCTGCTTCGCCCTCTCCCTGCGGCAAGTGCAGTGGCTGCACAAGTTTCGACCAGAGATGCCACCACACTACGACGGCGCCCGCTGATCCAGCCCCCTTCCTTCAGGCATACGAGGAAGCAGTTTGGGCGGCTGGTGGAGACGACAAGGTGAAAACCAACTGGTTCCCCATGGCCCTCATAGGCGCGCCACGCGATTGGTTGCTCAACCTGCCGGCATCTTATGTGGCCTCCTGGGAGGAGCTGCGCGACCTCTTCCTCGCCCACTACGCGGCGCTGGCGCCCCCGGTCGTCGCAACTCTCCTGGGCGGCTCATAGGCTCCACCCTCCGATCGCCACGTCAAGCAGTTCCACCGGCTGGCAGGCAACACTCAGGCGGGCTCGGGGGCTCCCCCTGGTTGGGTGGCGCCCCAAGCTGATCTCGCCTTCGGCCCCGAAGAACACCCTATAGCCACGACGGGAGCAGGCGCGCTCCCAACGCTCTACACGCCCACCATCTGCCACGTGTCCATCACCAAGACCCTCATCAACGGCGGAGCCGGCCTCAACATGCTCTACCCAGAGGCGTTCGGCCTGCTCCATGTACCGCCCAACCGGCTCCACCCCTCCAAGCCATTCTATGGAGTTGGAGACGGTTCCACAAGGCCCCTGGGGCAGATCCGCCTTGTTGTCACCTTTGGGACCCGCGACAACTACCGCATCAAGCTTGTCGACTTCGACATCACCAAGATCAACCTGCCATACAACGCTATTCTAGGATACCCAGCCTTGGTGCAGTTTATGGCTGCGACCCATCGAGCGTACAACCTCATGAAGATGCCAAGCAGCAACGGTGTGCTCACGGTGGCAGGGGACACCAAAGGCGTGATGCAGGCCCTCAAGCTCGCCTTCAAGACAGCTGCGACCGCGACACCCGGCAAGAAGGAGGATCAGGAGGCCCCAGAGGCAGCACCTGCCAAGAAGAAGCAGTTGTTCTCTCAGGACCGAGACAAGATGAAGCAAGTTCCGGTCTGCGAGGATGGGGCGGCAAGCGCCACCTTCACCATAGGGGTTGGCCTCCCACAGTATCAAGAGTAGGCATTGATCAACTTTCTACGAGCCAACAAGGATGTATTTGCTACGGAACCCAAAGACCTGGCCAGGGTCTCGAGGGGGATAATCCAGCACCATCTAAGAGTATGCCCAAATGTGCGGCCAGTGAAGCAGAAGGCTCACCAGCAGTCCACCGAGAAGCAAGCCTTCATCGCCCGAGAAACCCATAAGCTACAAGCCACAGGGGTCATCAGAGAGGTGCGGTACCCAGAGTGGCTGGCAAACCCCGTCATCATCCCCAAGAAAGGAGGGAAGGAGTGCATGTGTGTTGACTTCACCAACCTCAACAAGGCCTCCCCTCAAGATCCCTTTCCGCTCCCTCGCATCAACCACATCGTCGACTCCACCACCGAGTGAGACCTCATGTGCTTCCTGGACGCCTTCTCCGCCTACCACCAGATCAAGATGGCCGTGGAAGACGTGGAGAAGACGGCATTCCTCACCCCATGCGGGGTGTACTGCTACACCTGCATGCCCTTTGGGCTGTGCAATGCCGGAGCAACATTCCAGTGGTTGATGTACATCCCCCTGGGTTTGCAGCTCAGGAGAAACACGGAGGCCTACGTCAATGATATAGCGGTGAAGTCTCGGGAGGCCAGGACTCTGATAGAAGATCTGGAAGAGACATTCGCCAGCCTGCGCACAGTGGATCTTCGGCTTAACCCTGAGAAGTGTGTGTTCAGGGTCCCCTCCGGCAAGCTACTGGGCTTCTTGGTATCGCACAGAGGGATCGAGGCTAACCCGGAAAAGGTCAAGGCAATAGAAGACTTGAACCCCCCCGCAGACCCTGAAGGAGATGCAGAAGCTGGCTGGCTGCATAACCTCGCTTGGACACTTCATTTCCAAGCTGGGGGAGCGCGCGCTCCCGTTTTTCAAGCTGATGAAGAGGAAGGAGCCATTCAAGTGGACCCCGAGGCATACGCAGCCTTCCAGGACCTCAAGAGATATCTGACCAGTCCGCCCGTGATGGTGGCACCGCGCCCTCTCGAGCCCTTGGTGCTCTATCTGGAAGAAACCCCACACTCAGCAAGCACCGCCCTAGTAGCGCTAAGGAAGGAGCGCCCGGTCAAGAAGCCGCAGCAGGATGCACAACCAGCAAGCAAAGTGAAGCACACCCCAGGTAAGGCATCTGAAGTCTCTGTCGGCGTAGCGGGCGACATTCCTCCTGAGGCTACAAATGACCCCATGGCTATCGAGGCTACGGAGCACGGGCCTCATGTCATGCCCAATATGTGATACTATCCTAAAGAGACTCGAAGGTCCCACCAAGGATAGAACCGCATATTGAAACGCTTTTGCAAGGTGGATATCATTACAGCAACATTACATAATAGATGGGGATACATACAAAAGGCATACAATGCCACACGAATACAATATCATCTTACATAAGATCAACATCCGACTATGGATGAAACACAAACAGAAACTCAAACGACATCCACCCTGCTAGCCCAGGCTGCCGACCTGGAACCTATCCCCTGATCAAAGAAGAAGCAGAAGAAGAACTCCAAAACAAGTAACGTCGCTCTCGCATCATGATCATCGCATAACCTGTACCTGCAACTGTTGTTGTAGTAATCTGTGAGCCACGAGGACTCAGCAATCCCATTACCATGGGTATCAAGACTAGCAAAGCTTAAAGGGAAAGGAAGGGGTAAAGTGGTGAGGTTGCAGCAGCGACTAAGCATATATGGTGGCTAACATACGCAAATAAGAGTGAGAAGAGAGCAAGCGGATCGGTCGTGAAACTAGCAATGATCAAGAAGTGATCCTGAACTCCTACTTACGTCAAACATAACCCAAAAACCGTGTTCACTTCCCGGACTCCGCCGAAAAGAGACCATCACGGCTACACACGCGGTTGATGCATTTTAATTCGTATCTGGTGTCAAGTTATCTACAACCGGACATTAACAAATTCCCATCTGCCCATAACCGCGGGCACGGCTTTCGAAAGTTTATACCTTGCAGGGGTGTCCCAACTTAGCCCATGATAAGCTCTCGCGATCAATGAAGGATATACCTTCTCCCATGAAGACCTGATCAGACTCGGAATCCCGGTTGACAAGACATTTCGACAATGGTAAAACAAGACCAGCAAAGCCTCCCGCTGTGCCGACAAATCCCGATAGGAGCTGCACATATCTCGTTCTCAGGGCACACCGGATGAGCCAGACGTCGGGTTGGCATAGACCCTGATTGCCCAGGGGGCGCCGGACATCGCTCGGTTTGGACCAACACTTGAACAAGCATTGGCCTGGGGGGGCTCAAATAAAGATGACCCTTGGGCTCCAGAAACCCAAGGGAAAAAAAGGGCTAGGTGCGGCAAATGGTAAAACCAAGGTTGCGCCTTGCTGGAGGAGTTTTATTCAAAGCGAACTGTCAAGGGGGTCCCATAAATCACCCAACCGTGTAAGGAACGCAAAATCCGGGAACATAACACTGGTATGATGGAAACTAGGGCGGCAAGAGTGGAACAAAACACCAGGCATAAGGCCGAGTCTTCCACCCTTTACCAAGTATATAGATGCATTAATAATATAAGAGATATTGTGATATCCCAACATAATCATGTCCACCATGGAGCAATCTTCACCTTCACCTACAAGTAACAACACTATAAGAGGGGCTGAGCAAAGCGGTAACATAGCCAAACAATGGTTTGCTAGGAAGGGTGTCAAAGGTTAGAGGTTCATGGCAATTTGTGAGGCTTGATGAGCAAAAGATAGGTAGCGCAGCAAAGCGATAGAACGAAGCAACTAGCATAGCAATGATAGTAGTGAGATCCAGGGTAGCAGTCATCTTGCCTGAAATCCCGCTAGGAAGAAGAACGAGTCCATGAAGAAGATGAACGGGCGTAGTCGAACAAATCCTCACAATCGCAACATTACCGGAACTAAGAAGCAACACCAGAAAGAAACAAACAACATGGTAAATGCACAAGCATAAACATGGCATGATGCACAATCAAGTATGATGCATGTCCGGTTTAATGAGGCATGGCATGGCAAAGTGCAACAAACAATACTACAAGTTAAGTGGAGCTCAATATGCAACGAGTTGCATATTGACAAAACACCACATTGACATATTTAGTTTAGTCTCGTATAAGCTACCAAACAATATTAAATGTTGTGAAACATGGCAAGAGGTGAAGCATATGAAAACTACCTATCTAGGCAAGTTTAAATGAGGCCGGAACAACAAACAACAATTCTGGAAAATCCCCATGTGCATATTTTAGATTTGGTACTGTTCTGCCCTAAACCACATTTTAGAGTTGTTAAACAGCAAAAGAAAGTGCACCATGTTAAACTAGGCATTTTTCTACCCCATTTACATATAAAGTTTATTTAAATTCGGAGCTACGGTTATTTAGTTATGAAATAAATCATTTTAACATGGCATTTAAGCAAATTAATGTAAACAGCAATTTAAACATATTTAACATGGATGAAAGTGGCAAATTATTAATCTACACAAAATTCTAAGCATTTTACATGTTTGAATCATTTTAAACCGATGCACGGTTATGAAGTAATTAATGCATGAAGTTTAGGGACTTTTCTGCAAAACTGTTAATCCTGGGTTAATAGCTAAATTTGCGTATATGAAAAAAAAACGCTACGCGCCGAATCTGCTGGGCCAGCAGTGTACAGGAGAGGGGCTGGAGGGGCGCTCACCCATGGGCTTGGCCCGGCTCGGTGAGGAGGCTGGCTGGGCCTTGGAGGCCGCTGGCCCAGGCGCTAGAGTGGCCGCGGTCAACACGGGCGAGCGGGCTCGAGGCGCTCGTCCTCTGCTCGATGCAGAGCTTCGATGCAGAGGACGCCGGCACACTGGCGTGGCGCAGGACAGCGATAAGAGTCGGCGGGGAGATGGCCTCCGGCGACACGTGGATGGCGGGGACGTGAGGATCCGGCCCAGCACGGCCGGATCTGGCAGTCTCCGGTGTCGAACGCAGCAAGCCAGTGGCAGGAGCTGCAAGGCCATGGCGGGGAATTAAATTCAAAGAAGTGGTAGGGAGGGAGGAAAGAGATAGGAAAAGGAGGGGGACGGGCAGAGGGAGGCGGAACCGATGGAGCTCGTGCTCCGGCGAGCTACTGTTTGTTGCCGGCCAGACGGAGACAGGGCTTGGCGCGGTAGACGTGGACGACGAGGAGGAGACAGGGCCTCAGGTGCTCGCGAACAAGGGGACAGCGAGCTCCGACTCGAACTAGACGAAGGACTTGGCAAAGCGGGCGTGGAAGAAAAAGCTCAGGCTCCTGCTTGCTGCTCGGGGGTCGCCAGACGAAGCAGAACGACGTAGGCGACGCCATGGAGCTTGGGCGAGCTCCTGCTCGTTCCTGTACAGAGAGAGGTGGAGGATTGAGAGAGAGAAAGGGAAGAAGAAGGAGAGAACTGGAGCAGAACAAAGAGATGAGGCACGGCCTGGTCGTGGTCTTGCCGGCAGCGGGCGCGGATGAAGGCAGCTGCGGCGGCCGGACGCGTCCAGGGGACAGGGAGGAGGTAGTTGGATGGATCGGTGGTCTGGTAGGCGGAGGCTGTGAGTGGAGGGGGAGAGGATTTGGATCAGGTGCGGGCTTGGATCCCGAGGGAGAGTAGTGGCGGCGGGAGGATGGGGATGGGATAGCCGACCTAGGTTTTAGGGTTAGATTACTTATATATAGCATGTGTAGATTAGGGACGATCTAGTCCCTTCGATCGAAATCAGATGGACCGAGAGAAAGAAAAATAAATACTAGGGAGTCCAAATGAGAAAACGGAGATGTTTTAGGGATGTTGGGGGATGATCCGGATCCAACGGTCTCAATAGAGCGGGTCGGGTTCGGGACAACTTTCGGATGCACGCGAGGGGGTCAGGCAAAACGCCATGGAGACAAGGGGTTTTGATGGGCTCAGAAAAGAGAGAGAAGAGAGCGGTCCAGTTGATCTGAGAGGGGTCAACAGGACAAGGAAGAAGCGGCAACTACGAGTGAACGCAAGTTTTATGAAAACAATGACGGCAACAAGTGCCGATGCAATGCAAATGATGACATGAGATGAGATGCATGACATGAACACAACGCCAAACAAAAGACAAAACCCAACCATGAAGGAAAATCACATAACACATCTCCGGAAAAGGCAAGAGTTGGAGTTACGAATATGGAAAGTTGTATCTGGGGCGTTACAACACTCCACCACTACGAGAGGATCTCATCCCGAGATCTAGGATGGCACCGGGGGGAAACGGAAGAGGAAGACAAGAGGTAAAACTGAGTTGCTTCTTTGACGAACGAGTGAAAACACGAACCTTGAGAGGTTGAGCAAAATGAAAGAAAGAAAACAACGAAGATGAACATAGTTGAAAACACTCCGTTAGAAAAGAGGAACAAGGGATACGATGAGTACCAAGAGGTTTAGTGAAAAGATAGATATTGAAACCCCTCCGGTTAAAACTAGATAGAGAAGGAATAAGATTGATATAATTTGGGCAGCACTCCGACTGAAAGAAGAAGGAAAACTTGATAAGATGAAAAGAACTTGAAGAGATGACAGAACACTCCGGTTAAATGGATAAGCATGAAAAGAACACGATCCTCACAATTCGAGATGATGAGTGAAAAGAGCAACATCACGATGCCTCCGGAAGAAAGAATAGAAGATAGATCATTGAAATAGAAGAATGGAGAAGAAAATGCCAACTTCTGCCACAAATGATCTTGGAAAGCATCCTTGCAAAGAAGAATTGAACGGAGTTGTTGCAAAATCAACAACGAAAAGAATAAGCTTGTAGTGGGCTTATGGAAACATCTCAACACTTGAGGTGAAATTCTGCCACTAACAAAAAACAATTGCTTGCTTTGAGATCAACGGAGAGACGAAAACTTCTTCCACCAAGAGGATAAAGAGCAAGCTTGGGTCATGCATAATCACCACAAATAGCAACAACCCTTTAGGTGAAATCTGACACAAGATAACTCCAACGAAGAAGTTTATTGGTCGAAAAGATCTCTTGAACGAAGAGAAAATGATGGATTTAAATATCTCATTCCTGACAACCTGTGAATCATGAAACATGATGAGAAATTGCCAAGAGTGACATAACACCATCTCAAGAGATAATGTAGAAAGAATTGAACTTCGAAATGCAAGAAGAAGAATACTTGAACTCCTCAAAACAAAACATGTGTTGAACACCATGTTTATCTTTGAGTATAGCTTGGCGGATCATAACTTCGAGAGAAAAACTTGAAGAACAATTGAATAATGAAAGGAATCCTTGATGAACCACCATGTAGAGCCTCCATGAAGAACTCCGGTAATAAAAGGATGATAGAAAGAAAGAGAAGTTGAAAACACAACGTGAACCCTTGCAATGATTTAGATGGAGCTTCGCGATGAAATACAGCGGAAAACATGGAACTCTGGAAGAAAGATGAACAACATATAATTGAGAAATTGATGTCACGGGCAAACTCCGGTAGAAAAGAATTAAACACTTGGATGAAACAAGAATAAGAATTATGTTATGCATATCCTTCATCAATTTAATTTGATGACAAGCAACAGATTTGGCATACTACTTATTCCCGTAGAAAGGATTAAGAGAGGTATAGCACAAACTTGAGAAGGTATTGATGGAACCACCGGTTGGATTTGGAAACAAGGAATATTTGATATGATAACGAAGGAAGTGAAATCTTGAATGAACCACCATAAGAATTGAAAATGAAAGTAGCAAAGGCACAAATCACCGGGAAGAATGGGAAAACGAATGAAGATACTTAAGGGGATTTAGATACATGAGAACGAAGAGATCATGAACTTATTAGAGGGTATTTGAATGATTGACCGGTAAGATTTGGAGAATGATAGCTACACGCTGAGAATGAAGAATTATGACATGATGGCCTTCGGAGGAAAGAAATGGAAACAACTCATGAAATGCTTTGGATGGTAAGAAAAGAATTGTCACAATCAAAAACAATTATGAGGATGGCATGAAGCTAGAACCATGAATCTCTGGAAGAACGGCTAAGGATTTAAGAGGAACTCTTCTTCGGTCTTCACATGTTGAAAATGATGACGAGAACCACCACCAAATTGTTCAGAAACTCCGGAAGGATTAAAAGAGGAAAGGTTGAGCCAAAGATGAAAAGAATTTGAAAGCGACCTTGGAGAAGGCATGTGACTGATGAAAATTCATTCTTACGTCAAACTTGGAAATGAAGATGCTCTGGGAAAATTAGAAGAGTCAGGTAAGATCCTGGGAAAAGACCTGTGGGTTAGGGCCCACTCAAAAGAAAACACCGTTGAACGATTTTGAAGAGAGATTGCACCGATTGAATTAAATGGCTTGAATGAGATAACAACCTCGAAATATCTTGAACGGATTGAGAATGGAAACACAAGTCTTCTGAGATATCTTGAGCACTCCGGATAAGAATAGAGAGAGGTGAACAATTAAGAGGTGCACCGACGTGGAAAAACATTTGAAACAAGGAAACTGATATGATCAACACCGAAAGCTTGAATTAAATCCACCGGAGAAGAAAAAAGAACGGAGGATGATGAACTCAAAGCTCCGTTAGTATCTTCCTGAGAATCACCGGATAAGAACATTGACGGGAAAAGAGTTAAGAGACTTCACACGAATAAATGGATACTTGATTAAGAAATCTGAGTCCTTGAAGAAAAAGGGGTGGGAGGGTGGGAAAACAAAGGCAACTTGGGGACGGATGAAATGGACACCGTTGAGAAAACTTAGAGTTGATCTTGCGGATGGGGGGAATGATGGGATCATCTCGAAGAGAAGCGCACCGGTTGGAAAAAATTTAACATGACAACCTCAGTGATCAAGAAGGATTAGTACTCCCATAAAAATATGAGAACACCGTTTAGGAAAGGTATGGATTCAACACTTGACAATGAAGCAACTCGAATACCCCAACTCAAAACAAAACAAAGGATTTGGCTTGCAGAATAAGCCGGAACAAATACATATGATAGAGATTTACCCAATCCCATATCATGCATCTGTCAAAAAGATATTCTAGGAGCTACTGGAATTTCCACCTATAAACTCCTGAAACTTTCTGGTTATGCAATCTGGTGTAGGGGATACTGGGGAAGCAATATATCTCACCCAAACTAACAATACCTACATCCATCTGTATCCATCCGTCAACACATAACCAAGAAACCTTCGGAAATCGTGTACCTCAACCTTCAAAAAGCATCTGTTATACGAGTTATGGCAATACTCCCGAACTCCCCAGTACTGGGTGACGTCGAGGTTATCTCACCAACAACTGCATAAAAGAGATTTTCGATGTCGGCAAAACTCAGGTATTCCAGAACTGCAACGATAAAATTGTGACGACAAAACCTCGGAGCTCAAGTCCCTGGGTCAATGCCACATAATAGACAGGAGGCACCAAGAACAATGTTCTCGTCACAAAACCATCGGAACGATTCCAAGATACCCGCGTGATCCTAAGAAAAATTTAGTGAAATTTGAGGAGAGGAAAGACAAAACATCTACGTCAGGAGACCTCACCAGAGCGACGAAGGGGCTGAGGAGTAAAAAGAATCCTACTCTCCGATATATATAATCCTAAGACTCAAATTAGTTTTCTTCTAGACTCAACAACAGCCAACAATCAAGGGGGCTCCTATGGTCGGTCGAGGCTCTGATTACCAACTTGTCACGCCCAATATGCAATACTATCATAAAGAGACTCGAAGGTCCCACCAAGGATAGAACCGCATATTGAAACGCTTTTGCAAGGTGGATATCATTACATCAACATTACATAATAGATGGGGATACATACAAAAGGCATACAATGCCACACGAATACAACATCATCTTACATAAGATCAACATCCGACTACGGATGAAACACAAACAGAAACTCAAACGACATCCACCCTGCTAGCCAAGGCTGCCGACCTGGAACCTATCCCCTGATTAAAGAAGAAGTAGAAGAAGGACTCCAAAACAAGTAACATCTCTCTCGCGTCATGATCATCGCATAACCTGTACCTGCAACTGTTGTTGTAGTAATATGTGAGCCACGAGGACTCAACAATCCCATTACCATGGGTATCAAGACTAGCAAAGCTTAAAGGGAAAGGAAGGGGTAAAGTGGTGAGGTTGCAGCAGCGACTAAGCCTATATGGTGGCTAACATATGCCAATAAGAGCGAGAAGAGAGCAAGCGGATCGGTCGTGAAACTAGCAATGATCAAGAAGTGATCCTGAACTCCTACTTACGTCAAACATAACCCAAAAACCGTGTTCACTTCCCGGACTCCGCCGAAAAGAGACCATCACGGCTACACACGTGGTTGATGCATTTTAATTTGTATCTGGTGTCAAGTTGTCTACAACCGGACATTAACAAATTCCCATCTGCCCATAACCGCGGGCACGGCTTTCAAAAGTTTATACCCTGCAGGGGTGTCCCAACTTAGCCCATGATAAGCTCTCGCGATCAACGAAGGATATACCGTCTCCCAGGAAGACCAGATCAGACTCGGAATCCCGGTTTACAAGACATTTCGACAATGGTAAAACAATACCAGCAAAGCCTCCCGATGTGCCGACAAATCCCGATAGGAGCTGCACATATTTCGTTCTCAGGGCACACCGGATGAGCCAAACGTCGGGTTGGCATAGACCCTGATTGCCCAGGGGGCGCCGGACATCGCTCGGTTTGGACCAACACTTGGACAAGCATTGGCCCGGGGGGGCTAAAATAAAGATGACCATTAGGCTCCGGAAACCCAAGGGAAAAAAGGGCTAGGTGAGGCAAATAGTAAAACCAAGGTTGAGCCTTGCTGGAGGAGTTTTATTCAAAGCGAACTGTCAAGGGGGTCCCATAAATCACCCAACCGCATAAGGAACGCAAAATCTGGGAACATAACACCGGTATGACGGAAACTAGGGTGGCAAGAGTGGAAAAACACCAGGCATAAGGCCGAGTCTTCCACCCTTTACCAAGTATATAGATGCATTAATAATATAAGAGATATTGTGATATCCCAACATAATCCTGTCCACCATGGAGCAATCTTCACCTTCACCTGCAAGTAACAACGCTATAAGAGGGGCTGAGCAAAGCGGTAACATAGCCAAACAATGGTTTGCTAGGAAGGGTGTCAAAGGTTAGAGGTTCATGGCAATTTGGGAGGCTTCATGAGCAAAAGATAGGTAGCGCAGCAAAGCGATAGAACGAGGCAACTAGCATAGCAATGATAGTAGTGAGATCCAGGGTAGCGGTCATCTTGCCTGAAATTCCGCTAGGAAGAAGAACGAGTCCATGAAGAAGATGAACGGGCGTAGTCGAACAAATCCTCACAATCGCAACATTACCGAAACTAAGAAGCAACACCAGAAAGAAACAAACAACATGGTAAATGCACAAGCATAAACATGGCATGATACACAATCAAGTATGATGCATGTCCGGTTTAATGAGGCATGGCATGGCAAAGTGCAACAAACAATACTACAAGTTAAGTGGAGCTCAATATGCAACGAGTTGCATATTGACAAAACACCACATTGACATATTTAGTTTAGTCTCGTATAAGCTACCAAACAATATTAAATGTTGTTAAACATGGCAAGAGGTGAAGCATATGAAAACTACCTATCTAGGCAAGTTTAAATGAGGCCGGAACAACAAACAACAATTCTAGAAAATCCCCATGTGCATATTTTAGATTTGGTACTGTTCTGCCCTAAACCACATTTTAGAGTTGTTAAACAGCAAAAGAAAGTGCACCATGTTAAACTTGGCATTTTTCTACCCCATTTACATATAAAGTTTATTTAAATTCGGAGCTACTGTTATTTAGTTATGAAATAAATCATTTTAACACGGCATTTAAGCAAATTAATGTAAACAGCAATTTAAACATATTTAACATGGATGAAAGTGGCAAATTATTAATCTACACAAAATTCTAAGCATTTTACATGTTTGAATCATTTGAAACCGATGCACGGTTATGAAGTTATTAATGCATGAAGTTTAGGGACTTTTCTGCAAAACTGTTAATCCTGGGTTAATAGCTAAATTCGCATATATGAAAAAAATGCTACGGGCCGAATCTGCTGGGCCGGCAGTGTACAGGAGAGGGGCTGGAGGGGCGCTCACCCATGGGCTTGGCCCGGCTCGGTGAGGAGGCTGGCTGGGCCTTGGAGGCCGCTGGCCTAGGCGCTGGAGTGGCCGCGGTCAACGCGGGCGAGCGGGCTCGAGGCGCTCCTCCTCTGCTCGATGCAGAGCTACGATGCAGAGGATGCCGGCGCACTGGCATGGCGCAGGACGGCGGCAAGAGTCGGCGGGGAGATGGCCTCCGGCGACACGTGGATGGCGGGGACGTGAGGATCCGGCCCAGCGCGGCCGGATCTGGCGGTCTCCGGTGTCGAACGCAGCAAGCCAGTGGCGGGAGCTGCAAGGCCATGGCGGGGAATTAAATTCAGAGAAGTGGCAGGGAGGGAGGAAAGAGATAGGAAAAGGAGGGGGACGGGCAAAGGGAGGCGGAACCGATGGAGCTCGTGCTCCGGCGAGCTACGGTTTGTTGACGGCCAGACGGAGACGGGGCTTGGCGCGGAAGACGCGGACGATGACGAGGAGACACGGCCTCGGGTGCTCGCAAGCGAGGGGAAAGCAAGCTCCGACTCGAACCAGACGAAGGACTTGGCAAAGCGGGCATGGAAGAAAAAGCTCAGGCTCCTACTTGCTGCTTGGGGGTCGCCGGACGAAGCAGAACGATGGAGGCGGCGCCATGGAGCTTGGGCGAGCTCCTACTCGTTCCTGTACAGAGAGAGGTAGATGATTGAGAGAGAGAAAGGGAAGAAGAAGGAGAGAACTGGAGCGGAACAAAGAGATGAGGCACGGCGTCTTGCCGGCAGCGGGCGCGGATGAAGGCAGCTGTGGCGGCCGGACGCATCCAGGGGACAGGGAGGAGGTGGTTGGATGGATTGGTGGACTGGTAGGCGGAGGCTGTGAGTGGAGGGGGAGAGGATTTGGATCAGGTGCGGGCTTGGATCCCGAGGGAGAGGAGTGGCGGCGGGAGGATGGGGATGGGACAGCCGGCCTAGGTTTTAGGGTTAGATTACTTATATATAGCATGTGTAGATTAGGGACGATCTAGTCCCTTCGATCAAAATCAGACGGACCGAAAGAAAGAAAAAAAATACTAGGGAGTCCAAATGAGAAAACGGAGATGTTTTAGGGATGTTGGGGGATGATCCGGATCCAACGGTCTCAATAGGGCGGGTCGGGTTCGGGACAACTTTCGGAGGCATGCGAGGGGTCAGGCAAAACGCCATGGAGACAAGGGGTTTTGATGGGCTCAGAAAAGAGAGACAAGAGAGCGGTCCGGTTGATCTGAGAGGGGTCAACAGGACAAGGAAGAAGCGGCAACTACGAGTGAACGCAAGTTTTATGAAAACAATGATGGCAACAAGTGCCGATGCAATGCAAATGATGACATGAGATGAGATGCATGACATGAACATAACGCAAAACAAAAGACAAAACCCAACCACGAAGGAAAATAACATAACACATCTCCGGAAAAGGCAAGAGTTGGAGTTACGAATATGGAAAGTTGTACCCGTGCCCTCGTGAAGAACAAGATTCTGCTAATGCCTCCTCCCTTGTTGAGCACCCCATTTACTTCGTCAGCACAGTACTTAGGGAGGCTCAGGCACGATACCCATGCCAGAAAAGCTCTTGCTCGCACTTCTAGTCGTCTCCAAAAAGTTGCGCCACTATTTTCAAGGACACCCCATCAAAGTTGTCTCGACATACCCGCTAGAGAGGGTGCTCCAGAGCCCGAATGCAGCCAAGCGAGTTGCTGAATGGAACATTGAGCTTCAAGCGATTGATCTTGAGTTCAGTACCACCAGGGTCGTCAAGGGTGCAGCCCTTGCTGACTTCGTGGCCGAATGGGCCGACGCTCCAGATCATGGAGAAGGCGAGGATTGCTCCCTCCTGCCAGGAGATGAAGAGCCAGACAGATGGGTCATGTACTTCAATGAGGCGTTTGCTCGGCAAGGCGCAGGGTCGGGGGCCATCCTCATCTCGCCCACCAAGGACAAGCTTTGCTATGCAGTACAACTCTGCTTTTAGCGGGGCGAGAAGGTCTCCAACAACATCGCAAAATTCGAAGGCTTCCTCGCCGGGCTCAAGGCCGCGGCCACGCTTGGGGTAAAGCGCCTCACCATCAAAGGCGATTCTCAGCTTCTCGTTAATTTCTCCAACAAGGAGTACACACCTAAGGACGAACACATGGAGGCATACCTAGAAGAGGTGCGCAAGATGGAGAAGCGGTTCATGGGCGTGGAGCTATAGCATGTGCCACGCGGGACGAACAAGGAAGCAGACGACATCGCCAAAAGAGCCTCTCGCAGGCTCCCTCAGGAGCCAGGGGTGTTTGAGGAGTGGCTCTTCAAGCCATCTGCAGTTCCACACGTTGCGACCCCAGCACCGCCTCAGGAGGACCTGCCACAGGCGCCAGAGACGGGAGCTCCAGCCTGTGGCCATCCCTCAGGAGCCTGCTTGCTGCTTGCGCTGGAGCCTCAGGAGGGGTGCTGGACAGAAGAGTTCAAGGCATACCTGCTTCGAGGGACCCTGCCAGAGAAGGAAGAGGACGCTGAGCGCGTGGCCCGTCAGGCCACCGCATACTATATCAATGATGGTGAGTTATATCGCAGGAGGCCTAATGGCGTTTTGTTGTGGTGCATCTCCAGGGAGCAAGGGCTCGAGCTGCTGGCGGACATCCATGGTGGGGATTGTGGGCATCAGTCTTCGTCCCGCACCCTGGTGGGCAAGGTGTTCCACAGTGGCTTTTACTGGCCCACTATGCTCAACGACGCTACCGAGCTGGTACGCTCTTGTGAAGCTTGCTAGTTCCACGCCAAGCAGATCCATCAGCCGCACAGGGCCTCCAGACGATCTCGCTCACATGGCCATTTGCGGTCTGGGGGCTGGACATCTTGGGGCCGTTCCCTCGGGCGCCAGGGGGCTACCGATAATTCTACGTCGCCATCGACAAGTTCACCAAGTGGGTGGAGGTAGAAGCAGTGCGCACCATCCCAGCAGGATCAGCCATTAAGTTCATCAAGAGAATCGTGAGCCAATTTGGGGTCCCCAATTGAGGGAGTGCTGGATTAGGGGGTATCCGGGCAGCCGGACTGAACACATCGTCCGAACTATTGAAGCGTGAAGATACAAGACTCAAGACTTCGGCTCGTTTCCGGATGGGACTCTTCTTTGCGTGGAAGACAAGCTTGGCGATTCGGATATTAGATTTCCTTCCTTGTAACTGACTCCATGTAAACCCTAGCCCTCTCCGGTGTCTATATAAACCGGAGAGGGTGGTCCTTAGAAGGCCGATCACAATTACAATCATACCATCATAGGCTAGCTCTTAGGGTTTAGCCTCTACGATCTCGTGGTAGATCTACTCTTGTACTACTCATATCTTCAATATTAATCAAGCAGGAATTAGGGTTTTACCTCCATCGAGAGGGCCCGAACCTGGGTAAACATTGTGTCCCTTATTCCTGTTACCATCAGCCTAAGACGCACAGATCAGGACCCCCTACCCGAGATCCGCCGGTTTTGACACCGACATTGGTGCTTTCATTGAGAGTTCCTCTATGTCGTCACTTTCAGGCTTGATGGCGTCTTCAATCACCAACAACACCGTCCAGGGCAAGACTTTTCTCCCCGGACAGATCTTTGTGTTCGGCGGCTTCGCACTGCGGGCCAATTCGCTTGGTCGTTGATAATCCTCAAGTGCAAGGAATCATCATAGCAATTCCCAAAGGTGGATGTGATATGTATGGAGTGTCGAACCCACAAGGAGCTAAAGGTAAGATCAATATTATCTCAAGCCCTATCTGCCACTGATATGACTCTATGTGCACCGAATGTTTGCTTCCAACTAGAAACAAGAAATAAAATTGTGTTGTGGGTATAAAGAGGATAACTTTGTATGATATCGCAGAACTAAAATATAAAAGTAGGTGCTGTTATCATAAAGTTAGAATATATTACTAAATAATATAAATAGGGAGTGTGGAATAATGGTGGATCAGTGTGCGGAATTGTCCTAAGCAATTGTTAACAAGATCGATAGTCGTCATTGCAATTTCATATGAGGGAGAGGCATAATCTAACATACTTTTCCTACTTGGATCATATGCTCTTATGATTGGAACTCTAGCAAGCATCCGCAAATACTAAAGATTCATTAAGGTAAAACCCAACCATAGCATTAAGCATCAAGTCCCCTTTTATCCCATACGCAAACAACCTACTTACTCGGGTTTGTGTTTCAGTCACTCACGCAACCCACCATAAGAAAATCATAAACATATTGCAAACCCTACAGCGGGAATCCCTCATGCTTGCGCGACACGGAGGGCACCATAGGACAGCACCAATAATAAAACATACAACTCGTACCAATCTAGATCATCAATCAACTCAAGGACAAAAGATATCTACTCAAAACATCATAAGATGGCAACACATCATTGGATCATAATATGTAGCATAAAGCACCATGTTCAAGTAGGGATTACAGCGGGGTGCGGGAGAGTGGACTGCGTAAAAGAGATGAGGATGGTGATGATAATGGCGATGTTGACGAAGACGATCACCGCGGCGATGATTCCCCTCCCAATGGCACTCCGGCGCCACCAAGAGAGAGCAGGAGAGGTTCGCCCCCTTGTGCTTCCTCCTCCATGGCTTTCCCCCTCTGGTCCTTGGCCTTCATGGTGATGATGGCCCCTCTGAGATCCTCCTCCATGGCCTCTGGTGATGATGGCCCCCTCCGGCAGGGTGCCAGAGAGGGCCTAGATTGATTTCTCGTGGCTACAGAGGCTTGCGGCGGCGGAACTTCCGATCTAGGTTAATTCCCGAAAGTTTCAGTATTTATAGGAATTATTTGCGTTGGTTTCACGTCAAGGGGGCTCCGGGCCATCCACGAGTCAGGGGGCGCCCCCCCTAGGGGCGCGCCCTCCTATCTCGTGGGCAGCCCAGAGCTCTTCTGGCCCAACTCCGATGCTCCGTGGTCTTCTTTTGGTCCATAAAAAATCCACAAAAATTGGCACGTCATTTGGACTCTGTTTGGTATCCCTTTTCTGTAAAACACAAAAACAAGGAGAAAACAGAAACTGGCACTAGGCTCTAGGTCAATAGGTTAGTCCCAAAAATCATATAAAATGATATATAAATGCATATAAAACACCATAGATGGGTAATATAATAGCATGAATACTTCATAAATTATAGATATGTTGGAGATGTATCAGCATCCCCAAGCTTAATTCCTGCTCGGCCTCGAGTAGGTAAATGATAAAAGAAATAATTTATGAAGTGTGAATGCGAGTAGGTGCACAAGTTTGATCAATGATAATTTCAATCACCTTTTCTAGCATCAATATGTGTCATAATAGTAGCTTATCTCATAAAACTTTTCATGATCCAGTAACAATCTATTCACAATGTCAAGTATGGTTCAGAAACTTCATTGAGAACTAACAAACTATAATTTCAGTCATTGAAGCAATTGCAATTTATCATAACATCAGAAAGAGTCAAGAATAGAGCTTTTCAGCAAGTCCACATACTCAACTATCATATAGTCTCCTACAATTGCTAACACTCACGCAGTACTTGTTGTTATGGAGGTTCAGCCGGACACTGAGAAAGATAGGGGCTTATTGTGTTGCCTCCCAACGTATTCACCTTTAGGTGATGTCAACAATAATAGCCCATGCTAACTTACATCAAATTTGATATATATATATCATGATCTTTCAAACACGAGGAGCTTGCCAAAGGATAAACATGAAAAAGGGAAAGGTGAGGATCACCTTCACTCAAGCATAAAGTAAAAGCATAAAGTAAAAGATAGGCCCTTCGCAGAGGGAAGCAGAGGTTATCATGCGCTTTTAGGGTTGGATACACAAAATATTAATGCGAAAGAACGTCACTTTATATTGCCCCTTGTATGTGGACCTTTATTATGCAGTCCGTCGCTTTTATTACTTCCACCACAAGATCGTACAAAGCTTATTTTCTCCACACTAATAAGTTATGCATATTTAGAGAGCAATTTTTATTGTTTGCACCGATGACAACTTACTTGAAGGATCTTACTCAATCCATAGGTAGATATGGTGGATTCTCATGGCAAAACTGGGTTTAAGGATATTTGGAAGCACAAGTAGTATCTCTACTTGGTGCTAGGAATTTTTGGCTAGCATGAGGGGGAAAGGCAAGCTCAACATGTTAGGAAGGTCAATGACAATATACTTTAACTGAGATGTCGGAAAACATAAACCATTACATTGTCTTCCTTGTCCAACGTCAACTCTTTTAGCATGTCATACTTAATGAGTGCTTCACAATTATAAAAGATGTCCAAGATAATATATTTGTATGCGAACCTCTCTTTCCTTATTACTTCCTATTAATTGCAACGATGACCAAAACTACGTTTGCCAACTCTCAACAACTTTTATGCTTCATACTTTTTTTGTGAAGTCATTACTATCCATGTTATAAGCAAATGAAACATATATAAATTCAGATTTATGACATTCAACTTATTCAACAATTTACTCAAAGGATATACATGAAGCACATGAGTAAATGACAAACTACTCCAAAAGATATGAGTGAAGGACACTAAGTAGTCAAATAATTAACTAGCCATGGAAGGGTTCCCTTTTTTTTATTCAACAATTCAGATCCAAAGAATTTATTCAAACAGCGAGTAAAATTGAAATAAAATGACATTGCAAGGATATCACAACTCATGTGAAGAAGCAAAAAACATAGGCTCAACCGATACTAACCGATAGTTGTTGAACAAGAGAGGTGGGATGCCTACCGAGGCATCCCCAAGCTTAGATTCTTGAGACTTCTTGAAATATTATCTTGGGGTGCCTTGGGCATCCCCAATCTTGAGCTTTTATGTCTCCTTAATTCCTCTCATATCACGGTTTCTCTTTTTATCATAAGCTTCATTCACAACAAACTCAACAAGAACTCGTGAGATAGGTTAGTATAAACCAATGCAAAACCTTATCATTTTATACTGTAACAAATCATTTAAATTATTCAACATTGCATAATAAATGTCTCTGCATATTTAATATTCCTATCCTCAAATAGAATCATTAAACAAGCAAACATATGCAAACAATGCAACCATAATAGCAATCTGCCAAAACAGTACAGTCTATAAAGAATGCAAGAGTATCAATACTTACCTAACTCCAAAAATTATGAACTAAAATTCCCACTGTAATAAATTTATCAGATCTTAATATGCAAAAAGATTCAACGTTATACCATTCTCTGACTTTTCTAGGAAATTTTTGCAAGAGCGGTAAACTTTCTGTTTTCAAACAGCAACATGTATACTAGCAAAAAATAAACATGGCAAAGGCTTATCCTCGACTTTTTTATTGAAACTAAAGATGCAAAACATTAATCTAAATAACAGCAAGCAAATACTAAAAAATAAAATGACGCTCCAAGCAAAACACATATCATGTGGTGAATAAAAATATAGCTCCAAATAAAGTTACCGATGAATAAAGACGAATGAGGGGATGTCTTCCGGAGCATCCCCAAGCTTAGGCTCTTGGTTGTCCTTGAATATTACCTTGGGGTGCCTTGGGCATCCCCAATCTTAGGCTCTTGCCACTCCTTATTCCATAGTCCATTGAATCTTTACCCAAAACTTGAAAACTTCAACCACACAAAACTCAACCAAACTTCGTGAGATAGGTTAGTATGATAAAGAGTAAACCATGCACTTTGGTACTGAAAAAGACAAGGTTCATAATTGTTTTCACACAATTCCTACTGTACCGTATTATTTCTACAATTTATATTGAGGAATATAAGTCATAGAAACTAGAAAACAAGCAAACTATGCAATGAAAACAGAATCTGTCAGAAACAGAACAGTCTGTAATGATCTAAACAATAACCATATTTATGCTACTCCAAAAATTATTAAATAAACTGGTGAACGTGAGGAATTTGTCTATTAATCTTCTTCAAAAAGAATCAACTCAAAATTACGCTTGGTAAAAAAATGACAGCTAATCTCGTGAGCGCAAAGTTTCTGTTTTTTTACAGCAAGATCACATTAACTTTCACCCAAGTCTTCCCAAAGGTCTTACTTGGCACTTTATTGAAACAAAAGCTATAAAACATGATTAATACAGTAGTTTAATCATGTATACACACAAAAACAGTAAGGATAAATATTGGGTTGTCTCCCAACAAGCGCTTTTCTTTAATGCCTTTTAGCTAGGCATGATGATTTCAATGATGCTCGCACAAAATATAAGAGTTGAAACACACAAGGAGAGCATCATGAAGAATATGACTATAATATTTAAATCTAGCCCACGTCCTATGCCTAGGGATTTTTTGAGCACACAATTTATAGGAACAAGAATCAACTAGCATAGGAAGGCAAAACAAGTTTAACTTCAAAACATTAAGCACATAGAGAGGAAACTTGATATTATTGCAACTCCAACAAGCACATATTCCTCCCTCATAATAATTTTCAGTAGCATCATGGGTAGATACTTTGTTCTCATACTCAATTGGAACCTCTTCCGAAATAGTGGAATACTAACTAAAGTTGACACTCTTCCAAATCCACTTTCATAAATATCGAACAGAGATTCAACATCCTCCAAGATAGTGGGATCACTAATTCCTAAAGTTGACACTCTTCCAAACCCACTTTAAACTATAGCATTATTCATACTTCAAAATATATAAGTGAAGTTCCTGGAGCTTTTTACAATTAATAAAGACTAGCCAACATACAAGCTCAAAAATATATAAGTGAAGCATACGAAGCGTTCTATAAAACCTTACTCAAATGATTTGAGTGAAGCACAAAGAGTAATTCTATAAGATCATACTTAAAATATATAAGTGAAGCACATGAAGTATTCTATAAATAAATGAATAGCTATATCATACTAGCATTAATCTTAAAGGAAAATACAAATACAAAGGACACAAGTCATGTGAACAAAACAAAAACCGAGGTATACCGATATTTGTCGAAGAAGAAAGATGGGATGCCAACCTGGGCATCCCCAAGCTTAGATGCTTGAGTATACTTTTAAATATGTACTTGGGGTGCCTTGGGCATCCCCAAGGTTAAACTCTTGTCTCTCTTTATTCTTCTCACATCGGTAACTCCTCGTTCTTCAAACACTTCATTGACAAAAACTTAAACAAAAACTTGTGAGATCCGTTAGTGTAATAAAGCAAACTACCACTTTAAGGTACTGTAATTAACTCATTCTTTGTTTATATTGGTGTTAAACCTACTGTATTCCAACTTCTCTATGGTTCATACCCCCCGATACTAGCCATAGATACATCAAAATAAGAAAACAACACACGAAAAACCGAATCTGATAAGAACAGGACAGTCTGTAGTAATCTGGAAGTTTAGTAAACTTCTGTAACCCCAAAAATTATGAAATAAATTTTACAATTTGAAATTTTTTTATAGAAGTAATGTGCAAAAAGTTTCAGGTCCATTTGACTTTCCAGTAAAAAAATGTAAATTCATGCACTACAGCCAAAGTTTCTGTTTTTGTTCTGCACATAGTAAACAAGCAATCTTATCATGCTAAAACCAAAGCTTGACACATTGTTTTTATAATAAAATGGTTATATACAAGGGGATAATTATTTACAGAGAAACTTCCATGAAAAATTCTACATTGTTTCCGTGAGCATGAACACAAGTGCTCAAGGTCGACCCTCACTTCTTCAATGCATAACTTTCCAATCACTTCTCTTTTTGAAAAAAAAATTAAGCATGAGAGGCAAGTAAATATTTTTTTGGTATTTTCATTCTTTTTTTAAAAAAATTGTATGTTTCACCCACAACTAAACAGGAACAAAAATGGGAAAACAAAATCTACTAAGTAAAGAAAGCAAACAAGCACACACGAGAATATCAACCCCACGCTATTGCTCCCCGGCAACGGCGCCAGAAAAGAGCTTGATAATCCCCAAGTGCAGGGAATCATCGTAGCAATTCCCAAAGGTGGAAGTGATAAGTATGGAGTGTTGAACCCACAAGGAGCTAAAGTTAAGATCAATATTCTCTCAAGCCCTATCTGCCACTGATACGACTCTACGTGCACCGAAAGTTTGCTTCCAACTAGAAACAAGAAATAAAACTGTGTTGTGGGTATAAAGAGGATAACTTTGTATGATATCGGAGAACTAAAATATAAAATTAGGTGCTGTTATCATAAAGTTAGAATATATTACTAAATAATATAAATAGCAAGTGTGGACTAATGGTGGATCGGTGTGCGGAATTGTCCTAAGCAATTGTTAACAAGATCGATAGTCGTTATTGCAATTTCATATGATGGAGAGGCATAATCTAACATACTTTTCCTACTTGGATCATATGCTCTTATGATTGGAACTCTAGCAAGCATCCACAAATACTAAAGATTCATTAAGGTAAAACCCAACTATAGCATTAAGCATCAAGTCCCCTTTTATCCCATGCGCAAACAACCTACTTACTCGGGTTTGTGTTTCAGTCACTCGCACAACCCACCATAAGCAAATCATAAACATATTGCAAACCCTACAGCGGGAATCCCTCACGCTTGCGCGACACGGAGGGCACATAGGATAGCACCAATAATAAAACATACAACTCGTACCAATCTAGATCATCAATCAACTCAAGGACAAAAGATATCTACTCAAAACATCATAAGATGGCAACACATCATTGGATCATAATATGTAGCATAAAGCACCATGTTCAAGTAGGGATTACAGCGGGGTGCAGGAGAGTGGACTACGTAAAAGAGATGAGGATGGTGATGATGATGGTGATGTTGATGAAGACGATCACCGTGGCAATGATTCCCCTCCCGATGGCACTCCGGCGCCACCAAGAGAGAAGAGGAGAGGTTCTCCCCCTTGTGCTTCCTCCTCCATGGCTTTCCTCCTCTGGTCCTTGGCCTTCATGGTGATGATGGCCCCTCCGAGATTCTCCTCCATGGCCTCCGGTGATGATGGACCCCTCCGGCAGGGTGCCAGAGAGGGCCTAGATTGATTTCTCATGGCTACAGAGGCTTGCGGTGGCGGAACTTCTGATCTAGGTTAATTCCCGAAAGTTTCAGTATTTATAGGAATTATTGGCGTTGGTTTCACGTCAGGGGGGTCTCCGAGCCGTCCACCATACACGGGGGCACCCCCCTCCCCTAGGGGCGCGCCCTCCCATCTCGTGGGTAGCCTGGAGCTCTTCTGGCCCAACTCCGATGCTCCCTGGTCTTCTTTTGGTCCGTAAAAAATCCACAAAAATTGGCACGTCATTTGGACTCTGTTTGGTATCCCTTTTCTGTAAAACACAAAAACAAGGAGAAAACAGAAACTGGCACTGGGCTCTAGGTCAATAGGTTAGTCCCAAAAATCATATAAAATGATATATAAATGCATATAAAACACCATAGATGGGTAATATAATAGCATGAATACTTCATAAATTATGGATACATTGGAGACGTATCAGTCGTCTAGAGTAGATCGACAGCTACGCCCCTGGCCACCAGATCAGGTTTGGAAACTTGAAGTACACTGTGGATATTCACGGAGACTTGATCTTCGACGGATTCGGCCCTGTGCCAGGAGCGTCGGACAGTCACGACGAACACGGCCTAGACCTGCAGACGGACAATGCTCGGAACATCATCCCTGCAATACCCCCGGATCTAAATCCGGAACAGGTTGTGTTACCCAAGGACGGAGGGGTAGACTCCGCCCCGCAGGCCGCACACTATCGGTGGTGGAGCCGAACACCAGTCGCATCTCTGTGGAGGCATGTATCCCTGGGCCCCCGGACTCGTATCCGGTTGTTGGACTCGTATCAACGGTATGGATGACGATGCCGGGGACGTACAGGAGCCACCGCTCACAGGGCGGTGGATAGCCACCTCTTCATACGATATATATATGGTGGACACTCCGAAAGGAACTAATGGCGATGAGGCAACGGAGGATAACCCCTCCAAGAAAAAAGCAAAGCATGGAAGTCGCCAGCGCCGCTTCAAGCCCCGCCAAGGCAATACCGGTACCAGAGACGAAAACAATCCAGATGGTGCCGATGATGAATACAACCCTGAACAGCCCGCCTTCGAGCAGGCCGAGCAGGAATATGGGCAGGACGGCCCAGACAAACAGGCGACGGACTGGTATCCGGATGAGGACAACTACATGCCTTCCTCTGAAGACGAGATTAGCCTCGACGACGACGAGTTCGGCGTGCCCGAAGACCCCGTAGAGCAGGAGCGCTTCAAGCGCCGACTTATTGCCACTGCGAGAAGCCTAATGAAGAAGCAGTAGCAGCAACTTCAAGCTGATCAAGACCTGCTCACAGATAGATGGACAGAAGTCCTGGCAGCCGAGGAATGTGGACTCGAGCGCCACACGACTGACCGGCCACCCCGAGGTCGGGATAAAACGGCATATCAGCCCGAATACCAGCCCGCACCCCCGCGCCAGTTTACTACGGCCCGGGGCAATACTCAGGACCTGCGCGATAAACTGGATAACGCCATAGGACAACCAAGATCGATCTACGGATCACGGGGGCGTGCCGCAGCACATGACGATGACCGTCATACTGAATACACTAACAGAAAATCCGGTCGGGCCGAATATAACCAGTCAGACGCAGCCAGACTGCATCGTGACATAGCCCGGCACAGAGGCACCGCACACCCCCTCTGCTTCACCGATGAAGTGATGGACCATGAATTACCAGAAGGGTTCAAACCCGTAAACATCGAATCCTTGATGGCACAACAGACCCCGCGGTATGGATTGAAGATTTCCTTCTCCACATTAACATGGCCCACGGAGACGATCTACATGCCATCAAGTATCTTCCCCTTAAGCTCAAAGGACCCGCCCGACACTGGCTAAACAGCATGCCCGCAAATTCCATTGGCCGTTGGGAAAACCTGGAAGAAGCATTTCTTGACAACTTCCAAGGCACATATGTGCGACCTCCGGATGCCGATGACTTGAGCCACATTACTCAATAGCCCGGAGAATAAGCCAGGAAATTCTGGACTCGGTTCCTAACTAAAAAGAACCAAATAGTCGACTGTCCGGATGCCGAAGCCCTGGCGGCCTTCAAGCATAATATCCGTGATGAGTGGCTCGCCCGACACCTCGGCCAGGAGAAACCCAAGTCTATGGCAGCTCTCACGACACTAATGACCCGCTTTTGCGTGGGTGAGGACAGTTGGATGGCTCGTAGCAGCACTATGCCACATTCTAGCACGTCAGATGTCCGTGACAATAACGGCAAGCTACGGCGCAACAGACACAAGCGACGGAACAACGGCGACAACACCGAAGACACGGCGGTCAATGCCGGATTCAGCGGATCCAAATCCGGTCAGCGGAAGAAGCCATTCAAAAGAAACAATCAGGGATCGTCCAGTCTAGACCGTATACTGGAGCGCTCGTGCCAAATTCACGGCACCCCGGACAAGCCAGCCAACCACACCAACAGAGACTGCTGGGTATTTAAACAGGCTGGCAAAATAAACACCGAAAACAAGGACAAGGGGCTGCACAGCAACGATGATGAGGAGCCCCGGCATCCGAACATGGGGGGGACAGAAGAAATCCCCCCCCCAGGTGAAAACGGTCAACATGATCTACGCCACCCACATCCCCAAGCGAGAACGGAAGCGAGCACTACGGTACGGCTACGCGATGGAGCTAGTCGTCCCCAAATTCAACCCATGGTCAGCTTGTCCGATCACCTTTGATCGTAGGGATCATCCTACTAGCATCCGTCACGGCGGCTCAGCTGCATTGGTTCTAGACCCAATCATAGACGGATTTCACCTCACAAGAGTCCTTATGGGCGGAGGTAGCAGCCTGAACCTGCTTTACTAGGACACAGTGCGCAAAATGGGCATCGATCCTTCAAGGATTAAGCCCACAACCACCTTTAAAGGTGTAATTCCTGGAGTAGAGGCCCGTTGTACGGGCTCTATAACATTGGAAGTGGTCTTCGGATCTCTGGATAACTTCCGAAGCGAAGAGCTAATCTTCGATATCGTCCCTTTTCGCAGTGGTTACCACGCACTGCTCGGACGAACCGCATTCGCTAGATTCAATGCAGTACCACACTATCCATACCTCAAGCTCAAGATGCCAGGCCCACGCGGGGTCATAACAGTCAACGGAAATATGGACCGCTCTCTCCGTACATAAGAGCATACTGCAGCCCTTGCGGTAGAAGTACAATGCGGCCTCCTCCGGCAAACCACTAATCCAGCGACGACAATCTCAAGCTTCGTTAAGCGAGGGCGGAACACCCCGCAACAGGATCAGCAGGCACGCCAAGATCTTGACTAGCAGTCCGGCCTCCGCTCAAATCCCATCAAAGCAGCATTCGTGCCAGGCGTACACAATTACGCACTCAAAATACCATGGGCACAGGCGGAGGCGTAGCAGTGGCTCAGTCAACAGTACGGTATTGCCTCGTAACCTTTCCTTTTACCTTTAAGGACATTGCTTTAGTGTAGCTTCTCCAGAAGAGCCGGATTGTCAGACTTAGATAGGAGAGAAAACCAAGGAGGCAACAGGCTTTGCGCACAGAAGGAAATACCCAGGTGGAATCTATTTACGGTTGTTATACCTACTTTATCTATCTGTACGTAGCCTGCCTATGGATAGGACATGTCAAATAATCCTATTTATCTCCGGTTAATGCATTCATTGTAAACATACGCCTAAACTGTTGGAAATATGCCCTAGAGGCAATAATAAAAGCATTATTATTATATTTCCTTGTTCATGATAATTGTATTTTATTCATGCTATAATTGTATTATCCGGAAATCGTAATACACGTGTGAATACATAGACCATAACATGTCCCTAGTTAGCCTCTAGTTGACTAGCTCATTGGTCAACAGATAGTCATGGTTTCCTGACTATGGACATTAGATGTCAATGACTATGGGATCACATCATTAGGAGAATGATGTGATGGACAAGACCCAATCCTAAGCATAGCACAAGATCGTGTAGTTCGTTTTGCTAGAGCTTTTTCAATGTCAAGTATCTCTTCCTTAGACCATGAGATCGTGTAACTCCCGGATACCGTAGGAGTGCTTTGGGTGTACCAAACGTCACAACGTAACTGGGTGACTATAAAGGTGCACTACAGGTATCTCCGAGAGTGTCTGTTGGGTTGACACGGATCGAGACTGGGATTTGTCACTCCGTATGACGGAGAGGTATCTCTGGGCCCACTCGGTAATGCATCATCATAATGAGCTCAAAGTGACCAAGTGTTTGGTCACGGGATCATGCATTACGGTACGAGTAAAGTGACTTGCCGATAACGAGACTGAACGAGGTATTGGGATATCGACGATCGAGTCTCGGGCTTGTAACGTACCGATTGACAAAGGGAATAGTATACGGGGTTGCTTGAATCATCGACATCGTGGTTCGTCCGATGACATCATCGAGGAGCATGTGGGAGCCAACATGGGTATCCAGATCCCACTGTTGGTTATTGACCTGAGAGCCGTCTCGGTCATGTCTGCGTGTCTCCCGAACTCGTAGGGTCTACACACTTAAGGTTCGGTGACGCTAGGGTTATTAGGAAGACTTGTATGTGAATACCGAATGTTGCTCGGAGTCCCGGATGAGATCCCGGACGTCACGAGGAGTTTCGGAAGGGTCCGGAGGTAAAGATTTATATATGGGAAGTTGTCAAACAGACACCGGAAAGTTTCGGGGGCATATCGGTATTGTACCGGGGCCACCGGAAGGGTTCCGGGGGTCCACCGGGAGGGGCCACCCCTCCTGGGGGGGCCACATGGGCTGCGTGGGGCAGGAGCCAGCCCCTGGAGGGCTGGGCGCGCCCCCCCTTGGGCCCATGCGCCTAGGGTTTGGGGGGGAACCCTAGAGGGGGCGCCCCCCTTTGCTTGGGGGGCAAGTCCCCCCTCCCTGGCCGCCGCCCCCCCTCTAGATCCCATCTAGAGGGGCCGGCCCCCCTTGCCCCTTCCCCTATAAATAGAGGGGTGAGGGGAGGGCTGCATACCCAAGCCAAGGCGCAGCCCCTCCCCTCCCCAACACCTCTCCTCCTCCGTACGTGCTTGGCGAAGCCCTATCGGAGTACTGCTGCACTAACAATACCACACCGTCGTGCTGCCGTTGGAGCTGTCTTCCTCAACCTCTCCTTCCTCCTTGCTGGATCAAGACGGAGGAGACATCGTCCGTACTGTACATGTGTTGAACGCGGAGGTGCTGTCCGTTCAGCACTTGGTCATCGGTGATCTGAATCACGGCGAGTACGACTCCATCATCACCATCCCCTTGAACGCTTCCGCACTCGATCTACAAGTGGTATGTAGATGCAAACTCACTCCCTTGACTCGTTGCTTAGATGAACTCATAGATGGATCTTGGTGAAACCGTAGGAAAATTTTTAATTTTCTGCAACGTTCCCCAACAGTGGTATCAGAGCTAGGTCTATGCGTAGTTCTCTATTGCACGTGTAGAACACAATTTTGTTGTGGGCGTAGATCTTGTCAACTTGCTTGCCACTACTAGTCTAATCTTGCTTCAGCGGTATTGTGGGATGAAGCGGCCCGGACCAACCTTACACGTACGCTTACGTGAGACCGGTTCCACCGACTGACATGCACTAGTTGCATAAGGTGGCTGGTGGGTGTCTGTCTCTCGCACTTTAGTTGGAGCGGATTCGATGAAAAGGGTCCTTATTCGTAGGTAAGAAAACGTTCTTGCTAGAACCCAATTGCAGCCACGTAAAAGATGCAACAACAATTAGAGGACGTCTAACTTGTTTATGCAGCAATTGTCATGTGATGTGATATGGCCAGGAGTTGTGATGAATGATGAATGATATATTGTGATGTATGAGATCATGTTCTTGTAATAGGAATCACGACTTGCATGTCGATGAGTATGACAACCGGCAGGAGCCATAGGAGTTGTCTTTATTTTGTATGACCTGCGTGTCATTGAAGAACGCCATGTAAATTACTTTGCTTTATTGCTAAACGCGTTAGCCATAGAAGTAGAAGTAGTCATTGGCGTGACAACTTCATGAAGACACGATGATGGAGATCATGGTGTCATGCCGGTGACGAAGATGATCATGGAGCCCCGAAGATGGAGATCGAAGGAGCTATATGATATTGGCCATATCATGTCACTATTATATAATTGCATGTGATGTTTATTATGTTTTATGCATCTTGTTTACTTAGAACGACGGTAGTAAATAAGATGATCCCTTATAATAATTTCAAGAAAGTGTTCCCCCCTAACTGTGCACCGTTGCTAAAGTTCGTCGTTTCGAAGCACCACGTGATGATCGGGTGTGATAGATCCTTACGTTCACATACAACGGGTGTAAGACAGTTTTACACATGCAAAACACTTAGGGTTAACTTGACGAGCCTAGCATGTACAGACATGGCCTCGGAACACGGAGACCGAAAGGTCGAACACGAGTCGTATGGAAGATACGATCAACATGAGAATGTTCACCGACGATGACTAGTCCGTCTCACGTGATGATCGGACACGGCCTAGTCGACTCGGATCGTGTAACACTTAGATGACTAGAGGGATGTCTAATCTGAGTGGGAGTTCATTAAAATAATTTGATTAGATGAACTTAATTATCATGAACTTAGTCTAAAACTTTTTGCATAATATGTCTTGTAGATCAAATGGCCAACGCTCATGTCAACATGAACTTCAACGCGTTCCTAGAGAAAACCAAGCTGAAAGATGATGGCAGCAACTATACGGACTGGGTCCGGAACCTGAGGATCATCCTCATAGCTGCCAGGAAACAATATGTCCTAGAAGGACCGCTAGGTGACGCTCCCGTCCCAGAGAACCAAGACATTATGAATGCTTGGCAGTCTCGTGCTAATGATTACTCCCTCGTTCAGTGCAGCATGCTTTACAGCTTGGAACTGGGGCTCCAAAAGCGTTTTGAGCAACACGGAGCATATGAGATGTTCGAGGAGCTGAAACTAGTTTTCCAAGCTCATGCCCGTGTCAAGAGATATGAAGTCTCCGACAAGTTCTATAGTTGTAAGATGGAGGAAAATAGTTCTGTCAGTGAGCACATACTCAAAATGTCTGGGTTGCACAACCACCTGTCCCAGCTGGACATTAACCTCCCGGATGAGACGGTCATTGACAGAATCCTTCAGTCGCTCCCACCAAGCTACAAGAGCTTTGTGATGAACTACAATATGTAGGGGATGGTGAAGACCATTCCTGAAGTATTCTCGATGCTGAAATCAGCAGAGGTTGAAATCAAGAAAGAACATCAAGTGTTGATGGTCAATAAGACCACTAAGTTCAAGAAGGGCAAGGGTAAGAAGAACTTCAAGAAGGACGGCAAAGATGTTGCCGCGCCCGGTAAGCCAGTTGTCGGGAAGAAGTCAAAGCATGGACCCAAGCCTGAAACTGAGTGCTTTTATTGCAAGGGGAAGGGTCACTGGAAGCGGAACTGCCCCAAATACTTAGCAGACAAGAAGGCCGGCAACACTAAAGGTATATTTGATATACATGTAATTGATGTGTACCTTACCAGTACTCGTAGTAACTCCTGGGTATTTGATACCGGTGCCGTTGCTCACATTTGTAACTCACAGCAGGAGCTGCGGAATAAGAGGAGACTGGCGAAGGACGAGGTGACGATGCGCGTCGGGAATGGTTCCAAGGTCGATGTGATCGCCGTCTGCACGCTACCTCTACATTTACCTACGGGATTAGAGTTAAACCTCAATAATTGTTATTTAGTGCCAAGTTTCACCATGAAAATTGTATCTGGATCTCGTTTGATGCGAGATGGCTACTCATTTAAATCCAAGAATAATGGTTGTTCTATTTATATGAGAGATATGTTTTATGGCCATGCCCCGATGGTCAAAGGTTTATTCTTAATGAATCTCGAACGTAATACTACAGATATTCATAGTGTGAATACCAAAAGATGTAAAGTTGATAACGATAGTCCCGCATACTTGTGGCACTGCCGCCTTGGTCACATTGGTGTCAAGCGCATGAAGAAGCTCCATGCTGATGGACTTTTAGAGTCTCTCGATTATGAATCATTTGACACATGCGAACCATGCCTCATGGGGAAAATGACCAAGACTCCGTTCTCCGGAACAATGGAGCGAGCAACCAACTTGTTGGAAATCATACATACCGATGTGTGCGGTCCAATGAGCGTTGAGGCTCGCGGAGGATATCGTTATGTTCTCACTCTCACTGATGACTTGAGTAGATATGGGTATGTCTACTTGATGAAACACAAATCTGAGACCTTTGAAAAGTTCAAGGAATTCCAGAATGAAGTAGAGAATCAACGTGACCGAAAGATAAAATTCTTACGATCGGATCATGGAGGAGAATATTTAAGTCACGAATTTGGTACACACTTAAGACAATGTGGAATCGTTTCACAACTCACGCCGCCTGGAACACCTCAGCGTAACGGTGTGTCCGAATGTCGTAATCGCACTCTATCGGATATGGTGCGATCTATGATGTCTCTTACCAATTTAGCGCTATCATTTTGGGGATACGCTCTAGAGACAGCTACATTCACTTTAAATAGGGCACCGTCTAAATCCGTTGAGACGACACCGTATGAATTATGGTTTGGGAAGAAACCTAAGCTGTCGTTTCTAAAAGTTTGGGGATGCGATGCTTATGTCAAGAAACTTCAACCTGAAAAGCTCGAACCCAAGTCGGAAAAATGCATCTTCATAGGATACCCTAAAGAAACCATTGGGTATACCTTCTACTTAAGATCCTAGGGCAAGATCTTTGTTGCCAAGAACGGATCCTTTCTAGAAAAAGAGTTTCTCTCGAAAGAAGTAAGTGGGCGGAAAGTAGAACTCGATGAAGTACTACCTCTTGAACAGGATAATAGTGCAGCTCAGGAAAATGTTCCTGTGATGCCTACTCCAACTAGAGAGGAAATTAATGATGATGATCAAGGTACTTCTGATCAAGTTGCTACTGAACTTCGTAGGTCCACAAGGACATGTTCCGCTCCAGAGTGGTACGACAACCCTGTCCTAGAAATCATGTTGTTAGACAACGGTGAACCTTCGAACTATGAAGAAGCAATGGCGGGCCCAGATTCCAACAAATGGCTTGAATCCATGAAATCCGAGATAGAATCCATGTATGAAAATAAAGTACGGACTTTGACTGACTTGCCCGATGATCGGCGAGCGATACAAAACAAATGGATCTTTAAGAAGAAGACGGACGCGGATGGTAATGTCACCGTCTATAAAGCTCGACTTGTCGCTAAGGGTTATCGGCAAGTTCAAGGGATTGACTACGATGAGACTTCCTCTCCTGTAGCGAAGCTTAAGTCCGTCCGAATCATGTTAGCAATTGCCGCATACTATGATTATGAGATATGGCAGATGGACGTCAAAACGGCATTCCTTAATGGGCATCTTAAGGAAGAACTGTATATGATGATGCCAGAGGGTTTTGTCGATCCTAAGAATGCTAACAAAGTATGCAAGCTCCAGCGATCCATTTATGGGCTGGTGCAAGCATCTCGGAGTTGGAACATTCGATTTGATGAGATTATCAAAGCGTTTGGGTTTATGCAGACTTACGGAGAAGCCTGCGTTTACAAGAAAGTGAGTGGGAGCTCTGTAGCATTTCTCATATTATATGTAGATGACATACTCTTGATGGGAAATGATATAGAATTCTTGGACAGCATTAAGGCCTACTTGAATAAGTGTTTTTCAATGAAGGACCTTGGAGAAGCTGCTTATATATTAGGCATCAAGATCTATAGAGATAGATCGAGACGCCTCATAGGTCTTTCACAAAGCACATACCTTGATAAGATTTTGAAGAAGTTCAAAATGGATCAGTCTAAGAAGGGGTTCTTGCCTGTATTGCAAGGTGTGAGATTGAGCTCGGCTCAATGCCCGACCACGGCAAAAGATAAAGAAGAGATGAGTGTCATCCCCTATGCTTCAGCCATAGGATCTATTATGTATGCCATGCTGTGTACCAGACCTGATGTAAACCTTGCCGTAAGTTTGATAGGAAGATACCAAAGTAATCCCGGCAAGGAACACTGGACAGCGGTCAAGAATATCCTGAAGTACCTGAAAAGGACAAAGGACATGTTTCTCGTTTATGGAGGTGACGAAGAGCTCACCGTAAAGGGTTACGTCGATGCTAGCTTCGACACAGATCTGGATGACTCTAAGTCACAAACCGGATACATGTATATGTTGAATGGTGGAGCAGTAATCTGGTGCAGCTGCAAGCAGAGCGTCGTGGCGGGATCTACATGTGAAGCGGAGTACATGGCAGCCTCGGAGGCAGCGCATGAAGCTATTTGGATGAAGGAGTTCATCACCGACCTAGGAGTCATACCCAATGCGTCGGGGCCGATCAAACTCTTCTGTGACAACACTGGAGCTATTGCCCTTGCCAAGGAGCCCAGGTTTCACAAGAAGACCAGGCACATCAAGCGTCGTTTCAACTCCATCCTGAAAATGTTCAAGATGGAGACATAGATATTTGCAAAGTACATACGGATCTGAATGTCGTAGATCCGTTGTCTAAACCTCTCTCGCGAGCAAAACATGATCAACACCAGAACTCTATGGGTGTTCGATTCATCACAATGTAACTAGATTATTGACTCTAGTGCAAGTGGGAGACTGTTGGAAATATGCCCTAGAGGCAATAATAAAAGCATTATTATTATATTTCCTTGTTCATGATAATTGTCTTTTATTCATGCTATAATTGTATTATCCGGAAATCGTAATACACGTGTGAATACATAGACCATAACATGTCCCTAGTGAGCCTCTAGTTGACTAGCTCATTGGTCAACAGATAGTCATGGTTTCCTGACTATGGACATTAGATGTCATTGACAAGGGATCACATCATTAGGAGAATGATGTGATGGACAAGGCCCAATCCTAAGCATAGCACAACATCGTGTAGTTCGTTTTGCTAGAGCTTTTTCAATGTCAAGTATCTCTTCCTTAGAACATGAGATCGTGTAACTCCCGGATACCGTAGGAGTGCTTTGGGTGTACCAAACGTCACAACGTAACTGGGTGACTATAAAGGTGCACTACAGGTATCTCCGAAAGTGTCTGTTGGGTTGACACGGATCGAGACTAGGATTTGTCACTCCGTATGACGGAGAGGTATCTCTGGGCCCACTCGGTAATGCATCATCATAATGAGCTCAAAGTGACCAAGTGCTTGGTCACGGGATCATGCATTACGGTACGAGTAAAGTGACTTGCCGGTAACGAGACTGAACGAGGTACTGGGATACCGACGATCGAGTCTCGGGCTTGTAACGTACCGATTGACAAAGGGAATAGTATACGGGGTTGCTTGAATCCTCGACATCGTGGTTCATCCGATGACATCATCGAGGAGCATGTGGGAGCCAACATGGGTATCCAGATCCCGCTGTTGGTTATTGACCTGAGAGCCGTCTCGGTCATGTCTGCGTGTCTCCCGAACCCGTAGGGTCTACACACTTAAGGTTCGATGACGCTAGGGTTATTAGGAAGACTTGTATGTGAATACCGAATGTTCTTCGGAGTCCCGGATGAGATCCCGGACGTCACGAGGAGTTCCGGAAGGGTCCGGAGGTAAAGATTTATATATGGGAAGTTGTCAAACGGACACCGGAAAGTTTTGGGGTCATATCGGTATTGTACCGGGGCCACAGGAAGGGTTCCGGGGGTCCACCGGGAGGGGCCACCCCTCCCGGGGGGCCACATGGGCTGCGTGGGGCAGGAGCCAGCCCCTGGAGGGCTGGGCGCCCCCCCTTGGGCCCATGCGCCTAGGTTTTCGGGGGGAACCCTAGAGGGGGCGCCCCCCTTTGCTTGGGGGGCAAGTCCCCCCTCCCTGGCCGTCGCCCCCCCTCTAGATCCCATCTAGAGGGGCCGGCCCCCCTTGCCCCTTCCCCTATAAATAGAGGGGTGAGGGGAGGGCTGCATACCCAAGCCAAGGCGCAGCCCCTCCCCTCCACAACACGTCTCCTCCTCTGTACGTGCTTGGCGAAGCCCTGTCGGAGTACTGCTGCACCAACAATACCACGTCGTCGTGCTGCCGTTGGAGCTGTCTTCCTCAACCTCTCCTTCCTCCTTGCTGGATCAAGACGGAGGAGACGTCGTCCGTACCGTACGTGTGTTGAACGCGGAGGTGCTGTCCGTTCAGCACTTGGTCATCGGTGAACTGAATCACGGCGAGTACGACTCCATCATCACCATCCCCTTGAACGCTTCCGCACTCGATCTACAAGTGGTATGTAGATGCAAACTCACTCCCTTGACTCGTTGCTTAGATGAACTCATAGATGGATCTTGGTGAAACCGTAGGAAAAATTTTAATTTTCTGCAACGTTCCCCAACATAAACGTATTATTCATCAATGGGAGATCATATACAGCGTCAGCTTATTATTATTATTTGAGCATTTTTCTTACAAATGTCTATTTGATTTTGCATCCGTACACTTTGGTACGTTCAGTTTGCCAGGGGCTTCTTATGGCGCCCCATAATACGGTAAAACAAGTCCAAACACTTTCAACAGTGCGGCACCCCGAACTTATAGCATTATATGCATCAGCTCTGAATCATGTCTTGGGTCTACAGTTGGGATAGCCCGGCTCCCTTGTTTTGGTGCCTTACGTTCCGTTATATCAGCTAAGGTAGCACGGGGAGAACTATTGCGATTGTGCACTGGTTCTTCCGGACGAGCACCTCAGTAGAGAAAGCCGAAAACTGACCGGCATGATGTGGCGAGAGCTGGTCACTGTTCGAGAGGTCTTAAAATCCTTAAAGATTTTCCGCTTTAGGCGATAATTCAGCTTCGTCCGATCTAGGCGTATATAGCTCCCCAATTAGGCCTTTCGGATTCCAGGGGCTTCGCTGAAATTTAAAATTGTAGACTTCTATGGCTAAATGAAGGTTATAAAGTCGCATAGTCCGATTGCCTTGTTCGCTACGCTGGACACCTCCTTAAGGGACCAAACATTTGGATAAAGAGTGTCCGGGTTTTCCACGAACACCCCAGTACTAGTTACATGGGGGCGGAAACCGACGACTGGCCTACTTTCAGAATTTGATAAACAGCCGCACAAAAGGTAATATTTTAAATAACAAAAGCACTACATAGCGCAAGTAACTTCGTCTTTAAAATACAAACATGACATAAGTGAATTCACTCAAAAATTATGTCCTTGGTACACTCATCAGCCACGAGGCGAGCACCCTTCATAACACCATCATAATACTTCTCGGGAACGCGATGTGGCTTGCCCTCTGGCGGCCCGTCCTTCACCAGCTTCTCCGCATCCAGCTTGCCCCAATGCACCTTTGCACGGGCAAGGGCTCGGCGGGTGAGGAAGTCCTGGATTCGGGGGTATCCGGCAGCCGGACTATATACATCGTCCGGACTATAGAAGCGTCAAGATACAAGACTCAAGACTTTGGCCCGTGTCTGGATGGGACTCTCCTTTGCGTGGAAGACAAGCTTGGCAATTCGGTTATTATGTTTCCTTCCTTGTAACCGACTCCATGTAAACCCTAGCTCTCCGGTGCCTATATAAACTGGAGAGCATGGTCCTTCGAAGGCCGATCACAGTTACAATGATACCATCATAGGCTAGCTCTTAGGGTTTAGCCTCTACGATCTCGTGGTAGATCTACTCTTGTACTACTCATATCTTCAATATTAATCAAGCAGGAAGTAGGGTTTTACCTCCATCGAGAGGGCCCGAACCTGGGTAAACATTGTGTCCCTTGCTTCCTGTTACCATCAGCCTAAGACGCACAGATCGGGACCCCCTACCCGAGATCTGCCGGTTTTGACACCGACATTGGTGCTTTCATTGAGAGTTCCTCTGTGTCATCGCTTCGAGGCTTGATGGCGTCTTCAATCGTCAACAACACGGTCCGGGGTGAGACTTTTCTCCCCGGACAGATCTCTGTGTTCGGCAGCTTTGCACTGCGGGCCGATTCGCTTGGCCATCTGGAGCAGATCGACAGCTGCGCCCTTGGCCACCAGATCAGGTTCGGAAACTTGAACTACACGGCGGATGATCGCGGAGACTTGATATCCGATGGACTCGGCCTGCGCCGGGAGCGCCGGACAGTCACGGCAAGCACGGCCTAGACCTGCTGTCGGACAGTGCTTGGGACATCATCCCTGTAGCAGCCCCGGATCTAAATCTGGAGCAGATTGCGTTGCCCAAGGACAGAGGGGTGGACCCCTCCCTGCAGGCCGCACACTCATCGGCGGTGGAGCCGAACACAGGTCTCATCTCTGTGGAGGCCTGTAACCCAGGACACCCGGACTCGTATCCGGCTGTTGGTTCCGGTCTGCATACCCTTGAGCCAGCCAAACCAGGTTGGGCTCCGGTAATGGAGTTTACCGCTGTGGACATCTTTCAGCACTCGCTCTATGGCGACATGCTCAACTCATTAAAGTCTCTCTCTTTGTCAGGAGGCTCTGGGCCAAACTATGTTCGGCTTGAGTGGGAAGCAGGGGACGAAGAAATTTGCTGCCCACCCACCACCCACTTCATCGCCACGATCGAAGATTTAACCGACATGCTTGACTTCGACTCCGAAGACATCGATGGTATGTATAACGATGCAGGAGAAGCTCCAGAATCCCTGGGGCGCGGGACTACTACCTTGTCACACGATATATACATGGTAGATACACCCAATAAGGACGACAGTTATAATCCAGAAGATAAAACACCCGGGCAAAAGCCAAAAAGGCGGCGCAGACGCCGCTCATAGTCCAGCAGTTGCAAAAGTAGCGACAAGAGCGCAAGAAGGGTCGATATACCCGTAAACTCTGAAAGCAACCACGACCACATGGACCCAGCGATGGAGCAGGATGAGCCAGGTCACGCCAAACCAAGTTCGGAGCAAATATCCGATCACAATGATCTGAAGGGACGAGCTCATGAAACCGCCCCAAAACAGGAAGACAGTCCGAACGACGATGCATTCATCATCCCGGACGAACAAGTGGAACGAGACAACCTCCACAGAAAGCTTATGGCCACCGCAAGAAGTCTATAAAATTAGAAGCAACAACTCAAGGCCGCACAGGAAAAGCTAAGTCGCAGATGGAATAAAGTGCTAGACACTTAAGAAAGATATGGCGACGATCGCCATACGAAAAGCTATCTAAAGCGCAAGCTACGGCCAGAATTCGATGACGAGGCCGTTCCAGCAAAGAATAATACGACCGGGAGACCAGACGTACCGCTCCACAACCGCAACAGAACGGCCATGGACGCCGCGCACGATCTATGTGAGCATCTGGATAAGAAAGCCGGTGTAGCCAGGTCCATCTATGGATCTAAAAGACACACCCCGGCGAGGGACTATGGTCACCCAAACGCTCATACAAGCCAAATACCAGTTTGGAATAAACTCCGGACACAGCAACAGCCGACTGCATGCCACAGCACGTCCAGATACAAAGGGGCTGCTCACCCTGTGTGCTTCACTGAAGAAGTACTGGACCATGAATTCCCACAAGGCTTCAAACCTGTGAACATAGAAGCATACGAGGGCACGACAGACCCAGGGGTCTGGATTGAGGATTTTATCCTGCATATTCACATGGCTCGTGGAGATGACCTCCACGCCATCAAATACCTTCCCTTAAAATTGAAGGGACCAGCTAGACACTGGTTAAAAAGCCTCCCCGAAAACTCAATCGGGAGTTAGGAGGAACTTGAAGATGCTTTCAGGGCCAATTTTCAAGGGACTTATGTCCGGCCTCCGGATGCAGACGACCTAAGTCACATAATCCAACAGCCCGGAGAGTCCGCCAGCAAGCTTTGGAACAGATTCCTCACTAAGAAGAATCAAATTGTCGATTGTCCGGACGCCGAAGACTTAGCGGCATTCGAACACAACATCCGTGACGAATAGCTCGCGCGACACCTCGGCCAAGAAAAGCCAAGGACAATGGCAGCCTTAACAAGCCTTATGACCCGCTTTTGCGCGGGTGAAGATAGTTGGCTGGCCCGTAAAGGCACTAGCGACCCCAGCACATCCGAAATAAGGGATGGCAACGGGAAGCCATGGCGTAATAAAAAAATGCCCAAACAAGGAAGAGAACCCAGATAAAACGATAGTCAACACCGGATTCAGGGGCTCTCGACCTAATCAGCAAAAGAAGCCATTTAAAGGCAGTAAAGAGGGACCGTCCGGTCTGAACAGAATTATGGACAGACTATGCCAAATTCATGGCACCCCGAAGAAACCTGTGAACCACACCCATAGAGAGTGGTGGGTCTTTAAGAAGGCCGGCAAATTAAATGCCGAATACAAAGGGAGGGAAACACCAAGTGAAGACGAGGACGAACCTCGCCAGCCGAACACTGGGGGACAAAAAAAATTCCCACCAGAGGTTAAGACAGTAAACATGATCCACGCGACTCACACATTCATAAGAAGGCAAAAACGCGCGCTCTGAGACGCGCACGATGAAAAGCCCACCGTACCCATATCTGACTACTGGATGTCTCGTCCGATCACTTTCGATCACATGGACGGCCGAACTAGTATTCGGCACGGAGGATCACAGGCCTTGGTGCTTGACCCAATAATCGACGGATACTGTCTCACCAGTGTCCTCATGGACGGCGGCAGTAGTATCAATTTAATATACAAGGACACTGTTCGCGGAATGGGGATAAACCCATCCAGAATTAGCCAAAGCAACACCGCCTTTGAATAGGTGATACCAGGCGTTGAAGCCTACGGCAGGGGCTCCGTCATGCTGGAAGTAACATTCGGCTCCCGAGGCAACTCCAGAAGCAAAGAATTGCTCTTCACCATCGAACCCTTCCAAAGCAGCTATCATGCATTGCTAGGAAGAATGGCCTTCGCCCGCTTCAACACATTGCCGCACTATGGCTACCTTACACTCAAGATGCCCGGTCCACGTGGTGTCATCACCGTTAGCGGAATCACCCATCGCTTCTCACGCGCAGAGGAACACGCGATGGCCCTGGCGGCCGGACTATAAGCGGCCTCTAATATCAGAAAACATGACTGGTCATTAAGACCACAGACAAGGTTAGACGAGTCTGGTAGCCCGGACAAAATTCAATCGGGCACCGTATATGTAATCCCATAACAGAAACCAGGGGCTATAAATATTTAACACAGCCCCACACTTGCCTCACCATTATTGACAGGCCAACATCTTACACTTTTATTATCAATCGCATACTTATGTTGCACTCTCCTATGAGTTTTCCTTTTTTTACACACAATGTTCGCGCGATACCCTTCCAGGATATGGCACAACGGAGACAAAGGCGCAGACATGCAGCAGGGCCCCATTCAACATGTTTCTTTTTAGATTAAGCCCCTATGTAAACCTTTTCTATTGTCTCTTGTTGTTTAACCATCCCATGGGTTCTATACCCACAGAGGATACTACCGTTATTGGCATTTGGCCACGGCAAACTAAATTGCACGTACCTAGAAATTAAGGGCTTATAATAGGCTCTCGTCATCCTATTTTCTGTTACAAAGACCGAATACCCTCGGGAGTGTTCGGTGTCATGAGTTTCGCCGTATATGCATCAGCTCTGAATCATGTCTTTGGTCAAGTGTTGGGTTTGCCCGGCTCCTGGGTTTGTCGCCTTACGTTCCGTTATCACCGGCTAAGGCAGGCCAAAGGAGAACTACTGTGATTGTGCCCTGGTTATTCCGGATGAGCGCCTTAGTAGAGAAATCTGAAAAATGACTGTCATGATACAGCGAGAGACTGTTCAACCACTCGAAGACTCATCGAAATCTCTAAAGATTCCTCCGCATTAACGAAGGACCGTTTCCCGGCCATGTACACACGCACCCGTATTCGGATGCACGCGCATGTACCAGGGGCTACATAGTAGCCCCACCATTAGACTCCCATGGCTAAGTGAAAGTGTTACAGCTATATAGTCCGGTTGCCTAGTTCGATGTGCGATCACCTTCTTAATGGACCAAGACGTTGGATCAAGTCTGATTAGGCATATTTCTCGCGAACACCCCCGCATTGTATGCGTGGAGGCTGAAGCCAACGACTGCTATCTTTCAGACTACCTATACATATAAAAACGACCGTACAGGGGACAGAATCATATTTTCAGGCAAAAAGTATAAATATAGCCTTGTATTCAAAATAAACATTGTTTTTTACAATGATTCGACTTATCACTCGAACAAGACATTCTTCGAGCACTTCGCCTCTATTAGGCGGGCACCTTCTGTGACTTGCACCAAGTATTGCTCGGCCGGATGTTGGCCTCCCGCCGGATCCTGGGTCACTATTACAGTGGCCTCCATATCCGCCCAATAGGCTATAATGCGGGCTAGATCCATCCGCGCACCCTCTATGCACGCCGACCTCCTCATGGCGTCAATCCGAGACACGACTCCAAGGAATTGATGCACCAAACCAAAATAGTTGTCCGGCTTAGGCCCATTCGGCCAAAGATGGTCCATTACAGCCCGGAAAGCCTGTGGAGCTCCGCCATAGCAGCCACCTTCTCATTCGGCGGCAGCGGGCGAGTGGGAGCATTGAATTGCGACCAAAAAAGCTTCCCCACTTCTTCATCGCCTTGACCCTCGAAGAACTTGACAGCGTTAGCTGTACTATTCGCCAAGTCCACATATGCGTCTTCAGGACTCAAGCGCCCAGCCAGAGGAGCATACTTCGGATCCAAGAATTCGTCCGCAATAAGTATGAGCCCCCAGCCACGATTTTGTCAGCCTGTTGGAGCTCCTCCCGCATACTGTGGATCTTGGTCCGCATCTCCTTGGCGGCATTAAGTGCCTTGTCTAGCTCGGCCGAACTAGCCTTATTCTCCTTTTCGAGGAGTGCGTACCGGTCAGCGGCAGTTTTTAACTCCTCAGCCATTTCTGCTACCTTTTCCTCGCTTTGGTGATGAGTAGCCTGTTCGGCTCTCAATTCTTCGGCCGCCTTTAGGGCAGCCGCATTGCTAGCCCGAGCTTGTTCCTTGGCTTGAGCAAGTTCCGCCCTGAGGGCCTCTACGACAGCAGTACCATCTGCAGTGCAAACACATTGCATTAATATTATGCCCCTCTTATACATCATAATAAGGGAAACCGAGCACATAACCTGTGACTCCTCCAGTCGTTTATTCACCAGCGTGATGTCGGCATCAATGGATCCGATCTGCCTCCTTAGTTCGGCAACTTCAACAAACTGGTCGACTGTCGGATCCTTGTATACCTGCGCACATGTATGGCATGGCCATTAGTATATGATCCCCCGTTTGCCGCCTATGGCAGGCAATCAGAGTCTCAGGGGCTACTATCTATAGGGAGCACACCTAGTGCGCGCTTCATAACCAAAAATTTGTGCACGTTTCACTACATACCTCAAAGCCTTTGAGCAGGCTTGTAAATGCCTCATTCAAACCACTGGTAGCGGATGAAATCTTCGTGAGCATCATGCTCATTAAAGAGCGGTGCTCCTCCGAGAGCGCGGCTCGCTCCAGACGGCCCGTCAGTACGTCCGGCAGGACACTGAACTGTGCTAGACCCTTCTCATCGCCCCCCGTGGGAACCAAGCGCTCCGGGCTCAGGGCAGCTGACGTGTTAGCCTTCGGCTTTGGCAGGTCCGGACTCCTCCCTGATGACACCTCGGTGTCGCCCGCCTCATGAGGCGGAGAGGGGGGTGGAGTCTCACTCTCCATCATCTCCGAAAGAAGGTCCCCCGAAGACGAACTATGTTAAGAAGAGCTGTTCGCCGGACTGCAAAAGATGAAGTCCCAGTTATAGATCTCGGAGTAACACCATACCTTCGAATTAATGAATAAACTTACGGCTCGGTGGAGGGCTGGCCCGTTAGTGGGCACGACGTGGTAAGGGTGCATGTCGCGGCAGAGCCCCTTGGTGATGCTTTCTTCCCTTCCTTGGGCGTCTCTGCCTCCAAATCTTCGGAGGAGGCCCTCTTCTTCCCGCGTGGGGAGGAGGCTTTGACCTCCCCTTCCCGGCTATCCTCCATAGGAGGGGTAGCAATTTCCCCTGTCTGGATGTGCAGCGCGTGAAGTTCGGCTTCACTGCCCTTTCCTTCGCCTTTCCCTGAAGGGATTTTGCTGAGCGCCTGGTCCAGCATCTTTGCAATGGTTGGACCAGTCGAGCCTTCAGGAAGTGGCGCCGGACACCTAATTCTCTTCACCTTGTCAAGCCATTCCTGGCCACGGAGGGATTGTTAGAATAATAGTTATGATAAATATAAATGAAGTGCCCGACTTTAAGGTTACTTACTTGGGCATCTAGGCGATTGCAGCTTAGGCCCGCATCCTCGATGGTGTCCGGACACTTTACATGTGGTCCGAAGAATAATTTAAACATTCCTTCGAGATTCAGGCCGAAGAAGTGCTCAATAGTCCGCAGACCCTCTGGATTAAACTCCCACATCCGGAGAGGCCGATGTTTGCACGGCAACATCCGCTGGATTAGCATCACTTGCATTATGCTGACAAGATTTATGTCCCTCTCAATAAGCTCCCGGATACGATTCTGCAGTTCTGGTACATCGCCAGCGGGCCCATAATTCCATCCTAGGTCAGTCCAAGACGCTAATTGTGACGGAGGGCCGGAGCGGAACTTGGGGGCAGCTACCACTTTGTGCCTCTGGGAGCTGTGACATAAAACCACCTCCGCTGCCACACATCGGATACTTCTGGAAAAGAACCCTCTGGCCATGGGGCATCGGCGTTCCTTCTTATTATGGCACCTTCGCACTCCGCATGTCGCCCCCCGATCATCTTCAGCTTCACATTGAAGGTGTTAAACCATAAGCTGAAGTGTGGGTTGACGTGGAGAAAAGCCTCGCACACGATAATGAACGACGAGATATGGAGGACGGCGTCTGGAGCCAGATCATGGAATTCCAAGCCATAGTAGAACATGAGCCCCCTCACAAAGGGGTCGAGGGTGAGGCCTAGGCCTCGGAGGAAGTGAGGGACAAAAACGACGCTCTCGTTGGGCTCCCGCGTGGGGATAACTTGCCCCAGAGCAGGAAGCCTGTGCTGGATATCGGCGGTCAGGTATCCGACCTCCCTAAGCTTCGCAATGTCCTCCTCTTTAATCAAGGAGGCCGCCCACCGGCCTGTTGCATCCGATCCGGACATACTGAGGGATCTGGGGGGTTGGAGCTTAGGTTTTGAGTGCTGGAACTCGAGGTGCGAGAAGGAGCAGAAGAGGTGGAGAAGAGGCGTAGGCCTTGACCCCTTTATAAAAGGGATTAATACCAAGAGTCCTCAGCGTGACCGCTTGAGACTTATCTAAAATACATAGAATCATACCAACGGTCGCCGTGGGGTCATATATGCCCACATTGATGAAGATCCCGTATTAAGAGGAACACGATCTCTGCTTTGGCAGGACGTGCCAATAAAACCGCCTCGCAACGCGAGTCGAGGTGGAGCAGGAGACGTCGGTCCATGTTGGACCAGGCCACGATGCAAGGGCACGATGTATGAAAATTGCCAGCAGAACGGATTTATGCTATGTTCCCTACTATGGCGTGTGAAGATCATCTTGCAGATCTAGACATGGTCTACGTGTTCGATAATAACCTTGGAGTATTCGGAAGGAGGAACCCGCCTTGCAATGCTGAAGACAAGACTGCGCGCCAGACTCATCGTCATTGAAGCATGGTTCAGGGGCTACTGAGGGAGTCCTGGATTCGGGGGTATCCGGCAGCCGGACTATATACATCATCTGGACTATAGAAGCGTCAAGATACAAGACTCAAGACTTCGGCCCGTGTCTGGATGGGACTCTCCTTTGCGTGGAAGACAAGCTTGGCGATTAAAATATTATGTTTCCTTCCTTGTAACTGACTCCATGTAAACCCTAGCTCTCCGGTGCCTATATAAACCGGAGAGCATGGTCCTTACAAGGCCGATCGCAATTACAATCATACCATCATAGGCTAGCTCTTTTGGTTTAGCCTCTACGATCTCGTGGTAGATCTACTCTTGTACTACTCATATCTTCAATATTAATCAAGCAGGAAGTAGGGTTTTACCTCCATCGAGAGGGCCCGAACCTGGGTAAACATTCTGCCCCTTGCTTCCTGTTACCATCAGCCTAAGACGCACAGATCGGGACCCCCTATCCGAGATCCGCCGGTTTTGACACCGGCAGCGGGCACCCTCAATGCAAACGGATCGCTTGATGACTTCCAGTCGCGGAAGGGCATTCACCATCCGCTTGATCAGGCTGAAATAGCTGGTGGGCAGGGGCTCACCAGGCCACATCCGGACTATGAAATCCTTCATAGCCACTTCGGCCGCCTTGTGGAGTTCGACCAACTGCTTTAGTTGGTCACTCAGAGGCGTTGAATGTTCGGCCCCAGCATACTGGGACCAGAACAACTTCTCTGTTGAGCTCCCCTCCTGGGCACGGTAGAACTCTGCGGCATCTGATATGCTGCGTGGCAGATCTGCGAATGCCCCTGGAGAGCTCCGGACTCGGGTAAGTAAAAGAAACGCCTCCTCCACATGTTTGCTTTGTATAAAGAATTTCTTACCCGCCATTATCTTTTTGGCCTCCTGGATTTCCTGTTGTGCCTTCTCGGCTTCGGCCTTGACGTCTTTTATACTTGTAAGGGCCTTCGCAAGCTCAGCCTCTTTCGCTTTAAGCTCATGCTCCACGGACTCGAACCTCTTGCCGAGCTCCTAGAGCTCTTCTTGTACTTCACCCACTCGGGCTTCTTGCTTTTTGTGCTCCTTGCGTTCCAAGGCCGCCTTGTGTTTGGCCTCGGACAGCGCTTTCTTAAGAGATGCCACTTCAGTGGTGGCCTGTGTTACCAAATCACGACGCCTTATCGTTAGAATAACCAATTTTATCTATACTTTACTATATGAGAGAGGGGAATCATTCACCTTTGCTCTCCTCGAGCTGCCTCCTCATGTGGCCAAGCTCTCCCTGCGCCTGCTCCAAGTCCTGCTTTAGGCCGGCGATTTCGGTCATACGGGCAGCAGCGGCCAGTAGCACAGCCTGCTTATTTGCATTCAAACTTACTACTAGACTCCTGTGGATTATAATTGACCCTCCGTTTGGTTTCTCCTTCTGAACACCAAACAGAGTATAAGGGGCTACTACCTATCGGGTGGTAATTTCACACATTTTTACTACTTACCTCAAAGCCTGTTAGGAGGCTGGTGCAGGCTTCGGTTAGTCCGCTCTTGGTAGACGAAACCTTCTGAATCACCGCACTCATGAGAGTACGGTGCTCTTCATCTATGGAAGCGCCACGAAGCGCTTCCAGCAGACAATCCGGTGCCTCGGGCGCAATGGAAGTCCTTGATACAGACGGCCCTCCCTCCCTAACGAGGGGCTGTCGGCATGAAGCCGGAACCAATGAAGGCTCCGGGACAGTGTTCGGCTGAGAGTCCGGCTTACCGCGGCTCTCATGAACACGATCCGCGGGGATCTTCAACCCCGCCTGTCCGACGCTTGGAATGCCGCCTTGGGGCGCCTCCAGATCCACCTCCCCCGCTCGGGGAGCCTTTGGGACAACACCTCCGTGTCATCCGCAGGCCGGGGAGAAGTGGCCCTCGGGAGTGAGTTCATTACTGACTCACTCAAGGACCCAACCGAAGACGACACCTCAGGATGGCCCCTGGCCAGACTGCATACAAGTTCGACGTTATAACAAAACTATGAAGCAAAATTACGATGGAGTGCGGATACTTATGATTGCACTAGGGGCTTCTTCCTGGGCAGCCACCCTTCCTCGCTATCGGTGGCAGTGGCGGAGTAGTTCGGAAGGGACACTGTCGGTGTCAAAACCGGCGGATCTCGGGTAGGGGGTCCCGAACTGTGCGTCTAGGCGGATGGTAACAGGAGACAAGGGACACGATGTTTTTACCCAGGTTCGGGCCCTCTTGATGGAGGTAAAACCCTACTCCTGCTTGATTAATATTGATGATATGGGTAGTACAAGAGTAGATCTACCACGAGATCAGAGAGGCTAAACCCTAGAATCTAGCCTATGGTATGATTGTTGTTCGTCCTACGGACTAAAAACCCTCCGGTTTATATAGACACCGGAGAGGGCTAGGGTTACACAGAGTCGATTACAATGGGAGGAGATTTACATATCATATTGCCAAGCTTGCCTTCCACGCCAAGGAAAGTCCCATCCAGACACGGGACAAAGTCTTCAATCTTGTATCTTCATAGTCCGGGAGTCCGGCCAAAGGTCATAGTCCGGCCATCCGGACACCCCCTAATCCAGGACTCCCTCCGTAGCCCCGGAACCAGGCTTCAATGACGACGAGTCCAGCGCACAGATTTGTCTTCAGTATTGCAAGGCGGGTTCTTCTCCAAATCCCATATACCTGTCGAACAGTGTCCGTCTTCTGATGAATGTTGCGCTCCTTGGCTTCTGTGCCCAATAATGGCTATCTTCCACGTGTCAAAAGAATGCGAAAAGACAGGGTGTTTTTTTCATTTACCCCCCTAGCTGCAAAAATGGGCTGCCTATAAAAGAGGCGGGGATTTAGATCCGAATCACATCATCTTCCCTCCACGAGCATTCATCGGAGCGCATTCGACGGAGATCCATTCCATCATGGCCGGTCGACGCAGCTCCTCCTCTCGCCCACCCGCCCCCCCCCCCAGCCCTCTGCCTGGAGATTAGGAGAGGTGTTCTGTCCCGCACAGCGAGCTAGTAGCGCTCCAAACCAAGGGGCTTCTCCCCCCGGCTTACATGGTCCCAGTTCGAGCCGGGATTGCCACCTATAATGGCGGAGAGCAAGCGGAGAGCATCCCCAATCCCTCCAAAGGAGAGCAGGTATGCCTTGTCCCTTATTTAATAAGAGGGCTCGGATTTCCAATTCATCCGTTTCTCCGGGGGCTCTTGGAGTTCTATGGCCTCCAGTTACACAACCTTACGCCTGCCTCCATATTGCATATTGCGGGCTTTGTAGCCCTTTGCGAGCTGTTTTTGGGCATCGAGGCCCATTTCGCACTGTGGAAGAAGTTGTTCTGCCTCGTGCCCCGTTCTCAGGAGGGGTCGATATATCAAGTGGGCGGAGCCGAACTATGGCGCATCGCCGGGACCGGATATCTATCCGGAACCCCAAAGAAGGCGTCCGAAGACTGGCCTTCAGAATGGTTTTATATAGAAGACGTCCCTCTGCCGGACCCTGTACGGATTGGCCTCCCTGAGTTCGATAATGCTCCCTTGAAGAAGCGCCTGAGCTGGCGCCCACGGAGCCCTCAGGAGGAAAATGACAGGGACGTCCTTTACCTGATGAGCCGGATAAGGTTGTTAGCTCATTCTGGACTGACCATGATCAAGGTCATGGCCACATGCATTACGCGGGGGGTGCAACCTCTTCAGTACAGAGGCCACCCCATGTGGGATTTCAACGGGGCGGACGACGCCACCCGGTGCGGCCGTAAGGGGCCGGATTCGGCTGCCACTCTAATGAAGATCTTGTCCGCTTTGTATAAGGGAGAAGAGGAGGAATTCCTCCGCGTCAACCCAACAGGCGGATTTTCTATGTACAATCCTCCAAGCTGGGTAAGCGAACACTTTCACTTGCCCATCCGTCTTCCCATAGTTGAGTACTTAGTCTAGCAATTTCAACGCAGGAACTACACCAGACTGTAAAGGAGATAAACAGCCTTCCTCCACGAACCGAGGACCCGGAACAGTCCCTCGACCCGGACTCCCAAGAGGACCCAGACTTATGTGTGGAGCTGATTGATGGGGTGTTTCATCAAATGAGTAAGAACAACACCTTAGTGGCCATTACGGCCGATTATCCCGGTCTACTTCCAGCCTCAAAGGTAACTGAGACCGAAGTCCCAGTATTTTCAAGTGGATCCATCCGTGCTTATTTTCGTATACCAACGGCATTTTTTGCAGGGGAAGTCCTTGAGGCGGAGGGCCGAGCCTGCGGCGGCAAGCCAACAAGGGCCATCGGGGCCCAGCGGGCTAAAAAGAAGTGCGGACCAGATCGAGACGCCGGTGCAACGGTACGGTGTGCAATTTTAATGCCCAGGGTTTATGCCCTCAAGGCATACTAACGCTTATGCTCTCTTCAGGAAGAAGATCGCCCGCCGGACTATGTCCACCGGCCGGGCTTCAAGGCCGGGTCCAGAAGCGGAGGCGAACACGGGGCGCGCACCGGACGCTCCTCCGACAGAGGATGCGGACAGGTTGTCTGCCACCAATTCCGAGGTGGAGAGTGCCATGAACCACAAGCGTCGCCGGACTGTACTTCGTGACGCTTGTTTTTTCCAAGAGGCGTTGGACGCTTCTAATACAGGAGACGCGTACCTCCGTGCCGCTCAAAATGGTCTAGCCAAAGCCACGGAGCAGTATGTAAAAGACATATGGGTGATAAAATTTGATGGTTATATATGCCAGTAGCCCCCGAGACTTGAAACAGCTAGAATGACTGATTTAAAGATCATTTGTTATGCAGGATCTTACAGAAAAGAATACCTGACTATCCCAGGAGCTGGAAGAGTGCAAAGCCCAACTTGAGGCTGCACTAGCCGCAACAGGGAAGACCAAAGAGACCCCCTCTGGTAATATACGCTTCGAAAGATAAGTATGTTGTGAACTGCGGCATGTGTGCAATTCTGACAATAATGGTGCAGATGGCGCCGGAGTGGATCCGGACAAGCAAAAACTCTTACGCCAGTTAAAGGTTGGCGAGAGCGTGCTTACAAGGGTGAGGCAAGAGAAGAATAAGCTTCAAGATGCCAACACCCAGCTGGGCGAGGAACTAAAGGATGTTCGTGCTCAGCTGTCGGACTCCGTGAAGGAGAATCGGCGGCTTCGATGCGGCATATTTCGTAAGTGCTTGAACGAACTATGAAAAGAAGAGTTCGGCGACGAAGTCGAATTGACAGTGTTATGTCTGTAGGTATGTTGATAGGTCGACCTGCGGAGGAAATGCCCGGTTTTATGGGTGACCTTCTTCGCGAGCTCTCACAACTGCAAGAACGAGTTCGGCAGGTGATGCAAGGCATCGCCCGGGCCTTGTCGCCTTCCGTATCCATGCCCGAAGGCCGTGGAGAGCTTGCAGAGAAGCTGAAGGGAGCTCGGCGGCGCTTCCGTTTATGGAAGATATCGGCCTGCCATCAAGGCGCCAGGGAAGCCTGGGCCATGGTAAAGACGCGGTACACGAAGGCTGACCCAAACCACATGGCCGAGGTCGGACCTGTGGGGCCCGACGGGAAGGAGATCCCTGTCAGTTTAGTGTACGGCCAGGTAGAGTTGGCCACAAAATATTCCCAACAGGACTGTAAACTAGACAGCCTGTTGGATGGTATTGAAGAGGAATATACCCAGTCAAATTGACTATGTAATTTAAAATGACATGTAAAATGCCTTCTAGCCGCATTGTAGATCGTTTGTCATAGCGGACCTTTTCGCTTCAACCTCGGGACCCGATAGTCCGGAGTGTGTCCGAATACCCTCTCGGTTATGTAAGAACCAGGGCATGTGTGGAGACCAGGCGTAGGGGTCATTAGTGCTTTATCAGACAAGTGCCCAACTAGTTATGTTATATTACATGGTTAGTAAGAAACATCTTCCAAGGAGAATAGTTCCATTAGGGGTTCCTTTCCCTGGGAGGCATGCCCTAAAGTGCATGTCCGAACTGCGAAAAAAGCAGAAAAGCATCTGGGGGCGGATAAATAAACGAGGTAAAAATCATCTTTTAGTTCACCGACCGAATATTCCCTTAAGAACGCTAGCTTTCGGCTTCACCCAGTCTGAGGTACACATCCGGCTGACCCGGCAGTAACAATCGCAGAGGTGCTCCCTTTACCACCTAGCCGAACAATCGGGAACGTAGGGGTAAGCACAGGAGCCAGGCAACCCAGCTTGGCCAAAACTTAAGTCATATCAATGCACATAATGGGGAATAAAAGGTACATGCGGAAGTGTGACACATGTGTTGGGCACGAGGCCCGTATAAACAAGCTTCTGTTAAAGAAGCCCCCAGGTATAGTGAGCATGGATAGCACGTCAATTGTGTGCGAGCAAGGCGCAAACGAGCCCTTAGAAGGCTGTAATAAAAAAAGAGGGAGAAGGAGAGAAATATAAGACAGCTAAAAAAAGACAGAGGAATGAGACGAACACGGAGTCCGGCGCTAGGCGTAGAATCTTCGTAGGCGTGCTGCATTCCATGGGTTCGGCTCGACTCGGTTATCCGATGCATTTCGCAGACGGTACGCTCCACCAGTCAGGACTTGGTCGATTATGAAGGGACCTTCCCATTTGGGCTTGAGTTTGTCTGGCAGGCGTAGAGCTAGTTTGCCAACATTGTAAGTTTTGGCCCGTACTTCTCTGCTTTGGTATCTTCGAGCCTGATATTGATAGAATGCAGAACGGGCTTTCGCCACGTCGCGCTCCTCCTCCAATGCGTCCAAGTTGTCCTGCCGACCGAGTTCGGCTTCTCTTTCTTCATACATGCGCACGCGAGGAGAGTCATGAATTATGTCGCAGGGCAGGACTGCCTCTGCACCGTATACCATTAAAAATGGTGTGAATCCGGTAGTGCGATTCGGCGTGGTCTGCAGCCCCCAGAGTACAGAGTCGAGCTCCTCTACCCAGTGCGTGTTAGATTCCTTGAGGGACCACACTAGCCTGGGTTTGATGCCGCTCATGATTAGACCATTTGCTCGTTCGACTTGACCGTTAGTTTGTGGGTGATAGACTGAAGCGTAGTCGATCTTGATGCCCATGTTTTTGCACCAGAGTTTTACCTCGTCGGCCGTAAAGTTCATGCCGTTATCAGTGATGATGCTATGGGGGACACCGTAACAGTGTATGACCCCTGATATGAAGTTTATCACTGGTCCGGATTCGGCCGTCTTGACAGGCTTGGCCTCTATCCATTTGGTGGATTTGTCAACCATGACCAATAAGTATTTTTGCTTGTGGGTTCCCCCTTTAAGGGGTCCGACCATGTCAAGCCCCCTTACCGCAAATGGCCAGGTGATGGGTATAGTTTGGAGGGCGATGGGTGGCATATGGCTTTGGTGAGCAAATAATTGGCAACCGACGCATCGTTGGACTAAGTCCTGAGCATCTGCCCGGGCCGTCGGCCAATAAAATCCAGTACGGAAGGCCTTGCTTACAAGGGCCCGGGCTGCGGCGTGGTGCCCGCCGAGTCCGACATGAATTTCAGCCAGAAGGTTATGCCCTTCCTCTTCGGAGATACATCTTTGAAGGACTCTGGTGGTGCTTTTCTTATAAACCACTCCTTCATGGACTTTGTAGGCTTTATATTGCCGCACTATGCAGTGTGCCTCGTTTTGGTCCTCGGGGAGTTCCTGCATAGTTAGGTAGGCTAAGAATGGTTCTGTCCACGGGGCAATGACTGCCATTATTACGTGGGCTGAGGATGTTACTTCGTTGACAAGGCCTCCAGTTGTGTCAGAATGTTCGGTGTCAGGTGGTGCGGCTGAGTACGGGTTGTTATTTTCGGACTCCCCTTCGCATTGTACGGATGGCTTGAATAGCCTCTCCAAGAAAATGTTGGGGGGGACTGCATCGCGCTTTGTGCCGATGCGTGCCAAGACGTTTGCTGCCTGATTGTTTTCCCTGGCTATATGGTGAAATTCGAACCCCTCGAACCGAGCTGACATTTTTAGGACGGCATTGCGGTAAGCTGCCATTTTTGGATCCTTGGCATCAAAATATCCATTTATTTGGGATATCACGAGGTTCGAATCCCCGCGCACCTCTAGGCGTTGAATGCCCATGGAGACTGCCTTCCGGAGACCATGTAGAAGGGCCTCGTATTCGGCTGCATTGTTGGAGTCCGTATACATTATCTGGAGTACATATTGAACGGTATCTCCTGTTGGGGACGTCAGAACGACGCCAGCCCCCAGACCCGCTAGCATTTTGGACCCGTCGAAGTGCATGATCCAGTTAGAATATGTGTCGTACTCTTTAGGGAGATCGGCTTCAGTCCATTCAGCGACAAAGTCGGCCAAAACTTGTGATTTGATAGCCCGTCGTGGCTTATAGGTTATGTCGAACGGGAGGAGCTCAATGGCCCATTTGGCAATCCGGCCCATCGCGTCGCGGTTGTTTATAATATCATTAAGAGGTACTTCGGAGGCTACTGTTATTGAACACTCTTGAAAGTAGTGTCGTAGCTTCCGGGACGCCATGAACACTGCGTACGCTATCTTTTGTAATGCGGGTACCGTGACTTGCATGGAGTGAGGACAGTGGACACGTAGTAGACTGGTTTTTGAAGGGGGAATTTGTGTCCGTCCGTTTCTCGTTCGACGACGAGCACTGCGCTTACAACTTGATGAGTTGCCGCAATGTATAATAGCATTGGTTCGCCGATGTTAGGCGCGGCCAGGACCGGGTTTGTTGCCAATATGGCTTTTATTTCTTCGAGTCCGGCCGTGGCAGCATCCGTCCACTCGAAGTGTTCGGTGCGCCGGAGGAGGCGATAAAGGGGTAATGCCTTTTCTCCCAAGCGGGAGATGAAGTGGCTTAGAGCCGCCATGCATCCAGTCAATTTTTGTATTTGTTTGAGGTCCTTTGGAATATCCAATTGTGACAGAGCTCGGATCTTGGCTGGGTTTGCTTCAATTCCTCTACCGGATACAATGAAGCCCAAGAGCTTTCCGGCTGGTACGCCGAAAACGCATTTTTCCGGGTTAAGCTTGATGTCATATGTTCGAAGGTTATCGAACGTGAGCCTCAAGTCGTCTACTAGAGTTTCGACATGCTTGGTTTTGACGACCACGTCATCCACGTATGCTTCAACTGTTTTGCCGATCTGGTTGGCCAGACATGTCTGAATCATGCGCTGATATGTTGCGCTGGCGTTTTTGAGCCCGAAGGGCATTGTGTTGAAGCAGAATGGGCCGTATGGGGTGATAAATGCCGTTGCGGCTTGGTCTGGCTCTGCCATCTTAATTTGATGGTAGCCAGAGTATGCGTCGAGGAAACACAATGAATCGTGTCCTGCGGTAGCGTCGATGATTTGATCAATGCGGGGGAGGGGGAAGGGATCCTTTGGGCAAGCCTTGTTGAGGTCCTTGAAATCGACGCATAGGCGCCAGGATTTGTCCTTCTTTGGTACCATCACCAGGTTTGCTAGCCAGTCCGGATGTTTTATATCTCTGATGAATCCGGCTTCCAGTAGTTTGGCTAGCTCCTCTCCCATGGCTTGTCTCTTAGGTTCAGACAAACGACGAAGAGCCTGCTTAACAGGCTTGAATCCTTTTAGGATGTTTAGGCTGTGCTCGGCCAGCCTGGGTGGGATTCCTGGCATGTCTGAAGGGTGCCAGGCAAAAATGTCCCAATTTTCGCGTAGGAATTCTCGTAGTGCGGCGTCTACATCAGGGTTTAATTGTGCCCCGATGGAGGCCGTTTTTGTAGGGTCCGTTGGATGGACTTGGAATTTGACTATTTTGTCTGCCGGTTTAAAGGAGGTGGACTTGGATCTCTTGTCGAGTATCACGTCGTCCCTGTCCACCGTGGAGCGCAGCGCAGTCAGTTCCTCGGCCGCTATGGCTTCGGATAATGCCTCAAGGGCCAGTGCGGCTGTCTTGTTTTCGGCGCGGAGTGCTATGTCCGGGTTACTAGCAAGAGTGATGATTCCATTGGGTCCGGGCATTTTGAGCTTCATGTACCCGTAATGGGGTATAGCTTGAAAAATTGTGAATGCCTCTCGCCCTAACAGAGCGTGGTATCCGCTGCTGAACGGGGCCACTTGAAATGTGACCTCCTCGGACCTGTAATTATCCGGCGTGCCGAACACCACATCCAGTGTGATTTTTCCTGTACAGCATGCTTCCCGACTGGGGATTATTCCTCTAAAGGTTGTGTTGCTTCGCTCAATGCGGCTCCAGTCTATTTCCATTTTTCGAAGGGTTTCCTCATAAATGAGGTTCAATCCGCTGCCACCGTCCATGAGTACCTTGGTAAGTCGAAAGCCGTCCACTATCGGACTGAGGACCAATGCGGCTGGTGCTCGGGCTGTTCGGAATTTAGGTTCGTCACTGGCATTAAAGGTAATAGCCGTGTCACTCCATGGGTTTATTGTTGCTACCTGGTAGACTTCGGTAAGGCTGCGGAGTGTTCGTTTCCGCATATTGTTTGATGCGAAAGTCTCGAAGACTGTTGATACCGTACTGGTATTCCTGGGCTGGTGCTCTGCGGATTCTGGAGTTAGAAGCTCCTCGCCACTTCTGGCCACCTGCCGGAGTATCCAACATGCTCTAAGGCTATGAGTTGGTGTGACGCCCTCTGTACTATGAATTTTACAGGGTCCATTGAGCCATCCCTCCAGTACGGTTCCATACCCTATAGAGGGTTTTTGTTTTTTGGTGATTAACCCCTGTGCCTGGCGATAATGCGCCCTTTTATTTCGGACTGGGGTTGTATTCAGGGCCGGATTGTCCCAGAATTTTATTTCTGTTTTCCGAACGCTTTCCGTCGCACAGTATTTTCGTACTATGGATGCCAAGTCAGCGAAGCGTGTAATTTCACGGTGACTTATGGCGTTGAGGATCCCGATGTCCGTGCAATTATTGCAGAAGAATGAAATTGCATCCTCCTCGCGGCAGTCCTCTATCCTGTTCATAACCAGGAGGAATCTGGCCCAGTAATGGTGTACTGTTTCTGTGGGCTCTTGCCGAATTTGGGATAGATCCCTTATGTTGGGTGGGCGGGTGGAGTTAAATTCCGGAACCTCGCCCAATCTGAGACTCAGGGCCAAGAAGTTTCCGAACTCGGAAGCTTGGGTTCTTGGATGTTGTCCAATGAATCTAGCCCGCTGCTGACTTTAGGTTCAGGGCTTGAGTGACGTCCTCCCTCCGGGTATCCGGCTTGGAGGGATCGGGAATCCGGACATATTTGGTCCTTAAGATGGGTATAGATTCGCCGCATTGTTCCTCCACCACTACGACATGGTGGGTGACCTGGGGAGAGTCAATTTCTCTTGGATCGGGTTTAAGCCCAATCTGATCGTAGTCTGTAGCGACTCCCAGGGCGGCGATGCGATCCAAGAGCTCGTTTAAGGAAGAGAGCTCCATCGGATCTAACTGCTCGGCGAGTTCCGAGTCGACGTGGAGATTGCTTTCGATGACCCGAGAAGTCATCGTCGGTGCGGCGGCCGAACAGGCGGTCATAAGAAAACCGCCTAGCCGGAGAGTTTGGCCGATAGCCAAAGCTCCTTTAGCAACAGCGCCGTCTTTAAAGACGGTATGTGGCATCCTTCCTGATGGTGACGGCATAGTGGAACTCTCAATGAAAGCACCAATGTCGGTGTCAAAACCGGCGGATCTCGGGTAGGGGGTCCCGAACTGTGCGTCTAGGCGGATGGTAATAGGAGACAAGGGACACGATGTTTTTACCCAGGTTCGGGCCCTCTCTATGGAGGTAAAACCCTACTCCTGCTTGATTAATATTGATGATATGGGTAGTACAAGAGTAGATCTACCACGAGATCAGAGAGGCTAAACCCTAGAAGCTAGCCTATGGTATGATTGTTGTTCGTCCTACGGACTAAAAACCCTCCGGTTTATATAGACACCGGAGAGGGCTAGGGTTACACAGAGTCGGTTACAATGGGAGGAGATTTACATATCGTATTGCCAAGCTTGCCTTCCACGCCAAGAAAAGTCCCATCCGGACACGGGACGAAGTCTTCAATCTTGTATCTTCATAGTCCGGGAGTCCGGCCAAAGGTCATAGTCCGGCCATCCGGACACCCCCTAATCCAGGACTCCCTCAGACACCTTTCCCTTCTTGGACGTCCTAGTCTCCCCATCGGGGCGGCCTTCCTATTTTTCTCCCCCAGTACGGGGAGGTGGAGTTTCTTCTTGTTTTCCCGCGCTTCCGCGGGAGGAATCTGCCTCGTCGTCATCAGACGACAAGGGTATGACGGCCTTGCACCGGGGCCTCTCCTGGTCCCCTGGTCCGCCCTGTCAGGCCCCTCGTCCTTTCCGGATGGGGTGGCCTCCTCTTCCTCTTCTTCTTCCCCTTCGGGGGAGGAGTGTGCATCATCGTCTTCGGACGAGGCTTGCGCAACCTTACGTCGGAGACCCTTTCGGGTCCCCTGGGCCTTCTTATCGGCCTTCTTCTCCGGCCCCTTATAGGGCGCCGGGACCAGCATCTTCGTCAGGAGATCATTAGCTGGGCTTTCTGGCAGTGGAGCCGGACAGTCAATCCGCTCCGCTGTCTCCACATAATCCTGAATAAATATGCACAATTACTTAAGGATCCCCCATGAATGTATTGGGAAGAACCGAATCCGGTGGCAGCCTGAGAACTCACCTGAATAGGATGTCGCACGGCGTGGAGCCCACGGTCCTCGGATATGGGAGGAGGTAATTTGGAGGCCTTGAACAACGCCTTCCACGCGTTTTTGTGCTTCATGCTGTAGAGCCTCTGAAGCGTCTGGTGTTCGGCCGGGACGAACTCCCACAGATTGAATGCCCTCCTTTGGGATGGCAGAATCCGACGAATGAGCATGACCTGGATCACGTTGACAAGCTTGATGTTCTTGTCCTTCATGCCCTTCATCCAGTTTATGAGTCCGGTCAGCTCTATAGATTCGCCCCAGGACAGGCCCTTCTATTTCGAGGAGGTGAGCCACATGGGCGTTCCGGATCGGAACTCGGGGGCCGCCGCCCAATTAGCGTCGCGCGGCTCGGTGATGTAGAACCACCCCGACTGCCACCCCTTCATGGTTTCCGCAAAGGAGCCGTCAAGCCAGGTGACCTTAGGCATTTTGCCCACCATGGATCCTCCGCACTCCGCATGCTGGCTGCTCACGATCTTCGGCTTCACGCAGAAGGTTTGCAGCCACAAGCCGAAATGAGGCTTGATGCGGAGGAAGCCTCGCATACGACGATGAACGCCGAGATGTTCAGGACGAAGTTCGGAGCTAGATCATGGAAAGTCTAGCCCGTAGTAGAAACATGAGCCGCGGACGAAGGGGTGGAGTGGAAATCCCAGTCCACGGACAAGGGCGGGAACACGACCCTCGTGGGCCAGAGTTGGAATGACACTGACCCTCGTCATGGTAAGCACGGTGCGCTATGTCTGCGGCCAAAGTATCCGGCCGCCTCGGAAGACTTGCGATATTCTTCTCCGTTCATGGTGGAAAGCCACCCATTGCGTCCTGCTTCCAGACATGTTTAACTGTGCGGAAGAAGGCCTGGACTAGGGCGCTGGAGCTCGAGGAGCAGGAGTATGGGCAGAGGGAAGAAGAAGGCGTTGGGTAAGAATGGGAACTCTTATCCCTTTATAGAGGCGACGAAACCGGCTGCGCCTCCCCACTAGCCTGTAGAGAATCGCTTACTTCCCAAGCGCCACGATTGATGGCACGGGGGGATTACCCATACCGTATTGATGAGAATCCCGCGATAAGGGGACACGTTCTCTACTTTGACAAGACGTGTCAAGGAAACCGCCTCGCAATACACGCTGTGGCTGGTTGCGGAAAAACAGTTCAAATAATGACCCGACCGTAAGGACATGTCACGTCGTTTAAAAAATTGTCAGCTGAAGTATCGTTCTCTCTACGGTGGTATGTGAAGATTTTTGCAGATCCAGACATGGCCTACGTGTTCGATAATGACCTTGGAGTATTCGGAAGGAGGAACCCGCCTTGCAATGCCGAAGACAAGACTGCGATCCAGACTCTCCTTTGCGTGGAAGACAAGCTTGGCGATTCGGATATTAGATTTCCTTCCTTGTAACCGATTCCATGTAAACCCTAGCCCTCTCCAGTGTCTATATAAACTGGAGAGGATGGTCCTTAGAAGGCCGATCACAATTACAATCATACCATCATAGGCTAGCTCTTAGGGTTTAGCCTCTACGATCTCGTGGTAGATCTACTCTTGTACTACTCATATCTTCAATATTAATCAAGCAGGAAGTAGGGTTTTACCTCCATCGAGAGGGCCTGAACCTGGGTAAACATTGTGTCCCTTGCTTCCTGTTACCATCAGTCTAAGATGCACAGATCAGTACCCCCTACCCGAGATCCGCCGGTTTTGACACCAACACCAATTGCCTCATCACTGACAATGGCTCGCAGTTCACTAGCAATCTTTTTAAAACATATTGTGCTAACCTTGGAATGCAGATCTGCTATGCCTCAGTGGCACACCCACAGAGCAATGGACAGGCTGAGAGAGCTAATGCGGAGGTCCTGAGGGGCCTCAAGACCTGCACCTTCAAGAAGAAGCTCGACGTCTGCAGCAGGGGCTGGCTCGACGAGATGCAGTCCGTGATGTGGTCCACCTGCACCACTGCCACCAAGCCAACAGGAGAAACGCCCTTCTTCCTCGTCTATGGAGCAGAAGCGGCTCTCCCTCACGAGGTCAAGCATCGCTCCATGCAGGTCGTGGCGTTCGATGAAACATAGCAGGACACCACACGGAGGATGGATCTCATGCTGGGGGAGGAACGCCGCTGTCAAGCCTCGCTCCGGGCAACGAGGTACCATCAGGCGCTATGGCGGTACCACTGCCGCAACATCCGCTCCAGGACGTTAGAGGTGGGTGATCTTGTCCTGAGGCGGGTGCTCTCCAGGGAGGGGCTGCATAAGCTCTCACCCATGTGGGACGGCCTGTTTAGGGTTGTCAGTGTCTCCAGGCCTTGCGCCGCGCGCCTGGAGACACAGGACGGGGTCCCCATCCAGAACGCCTGGAACATCCAGCACCTTAGGAAGTTCTACCCCTGAAGAAAGGCTCCGGCCTATGAAGGTCTCCGCTCGTGATACTCTCACGTAATAATGAGTGGGGCTATACACGCCCCAGAGTCTCCTAAGAGTCGCCCTGGGGCCTCATGGGGGCTCCCTCCCACGTCCTAGTGGCAGCACTTAGCTCCGCGCTGGTGAGAAGACTAGATAATGTGCCGGACGTGGTTGTTCATTTGCTTTCTGAAGTTGCTTGCGGTTTTCTTAGTAAGTATTTCAATGGATTTGGTATTCTTGAGTGCTGGTTCCTCAAGTGTGTTTTCTCCTGAGCTGCTTTGGTCTAAGGACGTGAGGGGGGTGGCAGTCGCCCGCCGCTTCTCCTTGCGCTCCTCGCGCGTGGGGCTAGCTAGGTGTGTGAGGGAGTCCTGGATTAGGGGGTCCTCGGACAGCCGGACTATATGCTTATGCCGGACTGTTGGACTATGAAGATACAAGATTGAAGACTTTGTCCCGTGTCCGGGTGGGACTCTCCTTTGCATGGAAGGCAAGCTTGGCAATTTTGATATGTAGATTTCCTTCTTTGTAACCGACTTTGTGTAACCCTAGCCCCCTCCGATGTCTATATAAACTGGAGGGTTTAGTCCGTAGGACAACACCAATCATAATCATAGGCTAGCTTCTAGGGTTAGCCTCTACGATCTCGTGGTAGATCAACTCTTGTAATACTCATATCATCAAGATCAATCAAGCAGGAAGTAGGGTTTTAACTCCATAGAGAGGGCCCGAACCTGGGTAAACATTGTGTCCCCTGCCTCCTATTACCATTAGCCTTAGACGCACAGTTTGGGACCCCCTACCCGAGATCCGCTGGTTTTGACACTGACATTGTTGCTTTCATTGAGAGTTCCATTGTGTCGTCACCATAAGTCTTGCTGGCTCCTTCAACCATCCACAACGATGCGGTCCAGGGCGAGGTTTTCCTCCCCGGACAGATCTTCGTATTTGGTGGCTTCGCACTGCAGGCCAACTCGCTTGGCCATCCGGAGCAGATCGATAGCTATGCCCCTGGCCATCAGGTCTAGTTTGGAAGCCTGAATTACACCGCCAACATCCGCGGAGACTTGATCTTCGACGGATTCGAGCCCATGACAAGTGCACCCTACAGTCGCGACGAGCATGACCTAGATCTGTCATCGGACTGTGTTTAGGAGATCGCACTTGCAGCTGTCCTGGCTTTAAATCCAGTAAAGATCGTGCCATCTGAGGATGGGGGGATGGACCCCGCCATGGAGGCCGCACACTCAACAGCGATAGAGCCGAACACGGATTCCACTCCCAATGAGGTCTGTGTCATCGGACCCTCGGACTCGCCTCCGGCCATAGGCTCCAAACCACGTGCATCCGTGCCCATCGGATCTAACTGGGCACCGATCATAGAGTTTATCTCCGCGGATATTTTTCAGCACTCTCCCTTGGGTGATGCGCTAAATTCATTAAAATCTCTCTCCCTGTTAGGAGACTCTTGGTCGAACTGTGTCTGGCTTGAGTGGGAAGCGGACGACAAAGGAATTCGTTGCCCACCCACCACCCACTTAATAGCCACTATCGACGACTTAAACGACATGCTTGATTTCGACTCCTAAGACATCGACGGTACGGATGACGATGCCGGAGAAGAACAGGAACCACCACCCACAGGGCACTGGACAGCCACCTCATCATATGACATATATATGGTGGATACACCCAAAGAAAACAATGGTGAGGATGAAAAGGATGGAACGAAGGGTGATCCTCTTGAAAAGCAGCCCAAGCGCCAACGTCAGCGGCGCCGCTCTAAACCCTGCCATAGCAAAAACAGTGATATCGGCACAAGAGACAATAGCACTTCGGATGATGCCAAAGACGAAAACAATCCCGACCAGCCAAGCATCGAGCAGGCCGGACAGGAGGATGGGCAAGCTAGTCCTGATGAACAGCCAATGGATGAAGACTCGGAGGATGACAATTACATGCCGCTCTCCCAAGATGAGGGAGCCTCGCGACAAAGAATTTATCGTGCCTGAGGATCCCGCCGAGCAGGAGCGCTTCAAGCGCCGGCTTATAGCCACTGCAAAGGTCCTGAAGAAAAAACAACAGCAGCTTCAAGCTGATCAAGATCTACTCACTGATAGATGGACTGAGGTCCTGGCGGCCGAGGAATACGGACTCGACCGACCAACCAAAAGCTACCCGAGGCGCGGGTTGTTACCTCAATTCGAGGACGAGGCACTAGAGCCTACACTACCAGCGCAGGATGCGGCTGACCAACCACCTCGTGGCCGAGACAAAGAAGCATATCAACCCAAAGACCAGCCAACACCCCGTCGCCAATCAAACAAAAACACGAAGGCCCGGGGCTACACGCATGACCTGCGAGATGAATTGAAAAATAAAGCAGGACAGTCAAGATTGATCTACGGATCACGAGGGCACGCCCCAACCCGTGACGATGACCGCCACGCTGGATATACTAAATACAAATCCGTCCGGGCTGAATACAGCAGACCAGTCTCATCCGAACTGCGTCGCAACGTAGCCTAGCATAGAGGCGCCGCACACCCCCTATGCTTCACTGACGAAGTAATGGAGCATGAATTCCCAGAAGGGTTTAAGCCCATGAACATCGAACCATATGATGGGACAACAGACCCCGCAGTATGGATTGAAGATTTCCTTCTCCACATTCACATGGCCCGCGGCGATGATCAACATGCCATCAAGTACCTCCAACTAAAACTCAAGGGACTAGCTCGGCATTGGCTGAATAGTCTGCCCGCAAACTCCATTGGTAGTTGGGAGAACCTGGAAGACCCATTCCTCGACAACTTCCAGGGCACCTATGTGCGACCACCGGACGCTGATGATTTAAGTCACATAACCCAACAGCCCGGAGAGTCAGCCAGGAAATTCTGGACTCGGTTCCTAAATAAAAAGAACCAAATCGTTGATTGTCCGGATGCCGAAGCCCTAGCGACCTTTAAACATAACATCTGTGACGAGTGGCTTGCCCGACACCTTGGCCAAGAGAAGCCGAAATCCATGGCAGCCCTTACGACACTTATGACCCGCTTTTGTGCGGGCGAGGACAGCTGGTTGGCTTGTAGCAACAACACTTAAAGAAATCCTAGCACTTCAGACGCCAGAGATAGCAACGGCAAGCCCCGGCGCAACAGACACAAGCATCGCAATAATGGCGATAACACCGAAGACACGGCCATCAATGCCGGATTCAGTGTCTCCAAATCCGGTCAATGAAAAAAGCCATTTAAAAGAAACAATCCGGGCCCGTCCTATCAGGACCGCATACTCGATCGCTCATGTCAAATCCACGGCACCCCCGGTAAACCAGGCAACCACACCAACAGAGAATATTGGGTATTTAAATAGGCTGGCAAGTTGAATGCCGAAAACAAGGAAAAGGCATCGCATAGTGATGATGACGAGGAGCCCCGGCCGCCGAACCCAGGAGGACAGAAGAAATTTCCTCCCCAAGTAAAAATGATGAATATGATATACGCCACCCATATTCCCAAGCGGGAGCAGAAGCGTGCACTAAGGGACGTCTACGCGATGGAGCCAGTCGCCCCAAAATTCAACCCATGGTATTCCTATCCGATCACCTTTGATTGCACGAACCATCCGACCAGTATCCGCCATGGCGGCTCAGCCGCACTGGTCCTTGACCCTATCATTGAAGGATTCCACCTCACACGAGTCCTCATGGACGGTGGCAGCAGCCTAAACCTGCTCTATCAGGATACAATGCGCAAAATGGGTATCGATCCCTCAAGGATCAAACCCACCAAAACCACCTTCAAAGGTGTCATACCAGGTGTAGAGGCCTGTTGTACGGGCTCAATCACATTGGAAGTGGTCTTCGGATCCCCAGACAACTTCCAAAGCGAGGAGTTAATCTTCGATATCGCCCCCTTCCGCAGTGGTTATCATGCACTGCTAGGATGAACCGCATTCGCCCGATTCAATGCAGTGCCGCACTATGCCTACCTCAAGCTCAAGATGCCCGGACCTCGCGGGGTTATAACAGTCAATGGAAACATAGAGCGCTCCCTCCGTACGGAGGAGCACACTGCGGCCCTCGCAGCAGAAGTACAGAGCAGCCTCCTTAGGCAGACCTCCAATTCGGCAATAAAGCCCACGGACACCGTCAAGCTAGTCCGAAGTACTCTACAATAGGATCATCCAGCCCGTCCAGAGCTGTCCTAGCAATTCGGCCTCCGTCCTAGTCCCAGTCATGCGGTGTAATTTGTGCCGCGCGTACATAATTACACACTTAAAATACCATGGGCATAGACAGAGGCACAGCTAGAATGCGGTCCACAATGCGGCTCAACCGCCCCAAGATTCGTATACCTTCACCCTTTTCTTTCTTTCAGGTCCCTATCTTCTTGAGGCTCTTCCGATAACCTAATCATCGGACCCATCACGGGACGGAAACACCAAGGAGGCAAGGAGCTTTGACGTACAAGGGAATCCCCAGGTGGTCTCTGATAACAATTGTTATACCTGTTTTACATACCTACACGCAGCTCGCTCTTGCTTAGGGCATGTCAAATACGTCATATTTTGCTTATCGCACTACTTGTATACATACGCCTTGACGTATCATTCAAATAACAAGGGAAAATAATGTACAGCGTCAGCTTATTACTACATTTCCTTTTCTTTTTCCTTGACTATTTATTTATTACAATTCACACCCATACATTCTAGTATGTTCAGTTCGCCAGGGCTTCAGTGTACCCCATAACACGGCAAGAAAGTCTGAACACTTTCGATAGTGCGGCACCCTGAACTTATAGCATTATATGCATCAGCTCCGAATCATGTCTTGGGTCAATAGTTGGGTTGCCCGGCTCCTGTGCTTGCTACCCTAGATTCCGCTATATCGGCTAGGGTAGTAAAGGGAGAACTATTGTGATTGTGTCCCAGTTCTTCCGGACGAGCACCTCAGTAGAGAAAGCCGAAAACTGACTGTCATGATGCAGCGAGAGCTGGTCATTGTTTGAGAGGTTTCAAATCCTTAAAGATTTTTTCCGCTTCAGGCGAGGAATCGGTTCTTTTCCGATTTAGGCGTGTATACCGCCCCAAGTTCAGCCTTTCGAATACAAGGGGCTACGCCGAAATTTAAAATTATAGAACTTCTATGGCTAAGTGAGAGTGATAAAGCTATATAGTCTGATTGCCTTATCCGTTGCGCTAAACACCTCCTTGAAGGACCAAAAACTTGGATAAAGAGTGTTTAGATTTATCCCGAACACCCTTGTACTAGTTACACAGGGGCAGAAGCCGATGTCTGGCCAACTCTCAAATTTTGTAAGCGGCCGCACAGGAGGTAAAATTTTAAATCAACAAGCGTTATATTGTGAAAATGAACTTGTTTCATATTATAGGATAAAATGAGTGCATTCACAAGGCGGGAGCTCTTCAGGACACTGTCATAGTAATTTCGGGCCGACAGTGCTCCTTGCCCTTTGGTGGCCCCTCGGTCATCAACTTTTCGGCATCCATCTTCGCCCAGTGCACTTTTGCACCGGGGAAGGCCATGCGCGCACCTTCAATGCAAACTGACTGCTTTATGACTTCAAGCCGCGGGCAGGCATTCACAAGCCGCGGGCAGGCATTCACAAGCCACTTCACGAGGCTGAAGTAGCTACTGGGCATAGGCTCGGCAGGCCACAGCCGAACTATGAGGTCCTTCATGGCCAGTTCGGCTGCCTTGTGCAGCTCGACCAGTTGCTTCAGCTGGTCGCTCAAGGGCATCGGATGTTCTATCCCAAGATATTGAGACCAGAACAACTTCTCTGTCGAGCTCCCTTCTTCGGCTCGGTAGAACTCTGCGGCATCAGATATGCTGCGCGGTAGATCTGCGAACGCTCCTGGAGAGCTCCAAATTCGAGTAAGTAAAAGGAAAGTCTCCTTCACATGCTTGCTTTGCATAATGAATGCCTTACCCGCCGCAATCTTCTTGGCAGTCCGAATCTCCTGGAGGGCCTTTTGGGCTTCGGTTTTGGCGTCTTGCGCGCTCTGGAGGGCCTTAGCAAGCTTGGACTCTTGAGTCTTGAGTCAAGCTCCAAGGACTCATATTTCTGGATGAAATCCTGGAGCTCTTGTTGGACGTCGTTGGCCCGGGCCTCTTGCTTCTCGCGCTCGATGTGCTCCTTGGCTGCTTTGTCTTTGGCCTCGGCCAACGCCTTTTTGAGGGCCGCCACTTCAGTCGTGGCCCCTACCAAAATTCATGACGCTTCTATCAGCAGAAACCATTTTTCCTCTATAAATATACATACGGGGTATTGCATACCTTGAGTTTCCTCGAGCTGCCTCTTCACGAGGCCGAGCTCTCCCTCGATCCGCTCCAGGTCCCGCTTCAGTCCGGAGACCTCCACAGTACGAGCGGCAGTAGCCAGCAGCGACGCCTGCTTATTCACATAGACATCTTCTGTTAGACTCTTGCGAATGTTATTTGATCCTCTGTTCGGCTTTTCTTTCCGAACACCAAACAGAGCATCAGGGGCTACTATCTATACTATGATATTCTCTTACAATTTTATTACTTACCTCAAAGCCTATTAGGAGGCTAGCGCAGGCTTCTGTCAATCCGCTTTTGGTGGAACGGGCCTTCTCAATCACCGTACTCATAAGAGTACGGTGTTCTTCATCAATGGAAGTGCCGCGAAGCGCTTCCAGCAAGTTTTCCGATGCCTCTGGATGGACAGAGGTCATTGCTACAGGCGGCTCGCCCCCCTTAGAGAGAGGCCGCCTGCCTGAATTCGAAACCACTTGGGTTTCCGGAGCCGTATTCGGCTAGGGGCCAAACTTGCTGTGGCCCCCATTATTAGAGTCCATGGGGGTCTTTCCCCCCCCCCCCAATGTGCCTAGCGACTGGGATTTCGCCTGGGGGCGACTCCGGAACTGTCTCCCCTTGGCCCTGTATCCTTTGAGACAACACCTAGATGTCATCCGCGGGCCTGGGGGAGGAGGCTATCGGGAGTGAATCGTTGTTCATCACCGCCGGGCCCAGAGACCCCTCCGAAGAGGAGGATTCATCGATGCTGGATTTGGCCGGACTGCAAGTACACGTCCGGCATGATAACTTGATAAGACGTAGTAAAACAAACATACTGGAAATGCTATTGTGTCCGGATACTTATGACTTAGCCAGGGGCTTGTCCCTGGGCTCCCACTCCTCGTCGTTGTAGGTGGCTAGGGTAAAACATCGTGTCCCTTGTCTCCTGTTACCATCCGCCTAGACACACAGTTCGGGACCCCCTACCCGAGATCCGCCGGTTTTGACACCGACATTGGTGCTTTCATTGAGAGTTCCTCTGTGTCGTCACCAATAGGCTCGATGGCTTCTTCGATCATCAACAACGACGCAGTCCAAGGTGAGACCTTCCTCCCCGGACAGATCTTCTTATTCGGCGGCTTTGCACTGCGGGCCAATTCACTTGGTCATTTGGAGCAGATCGAAAGCTACGCCCCTGGCCGTCAGGTCAGATTTGGAAGTTTGAACTTCGCGGCTGACATCCACGGGGACTTGATCCTCTATGGATTCGAGCCACATCCGAGCGTGCCGCACTGTTACGGCGAGCATGATTTAGCTCTGCAGCCGGACAGTACCCTGGAGGCCGCACTCGAACCCGCTCCGATCTTCAATTCGGAGCCGGCTGCGCAGATCGAGGACAAATGGCTAGACACCGCCTTGGGGGCTGCAACCTCTACGGCGATAGAGCCAAACACTGACCTTGTCCCTCATAAAGCTCGTGACTCAGAGGTGCCGGACACCTCGCCAGACTCTGAACCTCCCGCGCCCCCTCCGATCGAATCCGATTGGGCGCCGATCATGGAGTTCACCACAGCGGACATCTTTCAACGCTCACCTTTTGGCGACATCTTGAGTTCGCTAAAGTATCTCTCGTTATCAGGAGAGCCCTGGCCGGACTGTGGCCAGGACAGTTGGGATGCGGGCGAGGAAGAAATTCAAAGCCCACCCACCACCCAATTAGTAGCCACTATCGACAATCTAACCGACATGCTTGACTATGACTCCGAAGACATCGACGGTATGGACCACGATGCCAGAGACGACCAAGAACCAGCGCCTACCGGGCACGGGAAAGCCACCCCAACTCACGACGTATACATGGTGGATACACCAAAAGGAAGCGATAATGAGGAAAAACGGGATGTGGCGAAGGACAACTCCCCCAACAAACAACCAAAACGGCGACGCAAGCGCCGCCCGAAGACCGGCCTCGATAAAAACGGCACCCATACGGACCCGGCCCTAGAGCAAGGCGAAGCAGTGGACGACGCACATGCAACCAAGAAGCCAGCCGGACATGATGAACTGGACAAGCAACCCATCCCCGGCGAAGATGATCTCACATCACCAGAGCATACGAACCTTCATAAAAGGCTTGTCACCACTGCAAAAAGTTTGAAGAAGCAAAAGCAGAAGCTCAAAACAGCGGAGGACGCACTCAAAATGAGATGGAGCAAAGTACTCAACACCGCAGATAAATATGGCGCTAGTCACCAGACAAAGAGCTACCCGAAGCGCAAGCTGTTGCCCGAATTTGACGAGGAGGCCTCAGAGCCCCCGTAGTCAAAAAAAGAAAGAAGCCACCTGGCTGGATAGACGACCAAATGACAGGCCAAGAGCAACAAGGGGCGCCGCACACAAGCCGGCACACGATCAGCATAAAGATCCTCGGAAAAAGGACGACCCAGTCAGATCTATCTATGGGCCAAAAAAGAAGACTCCAGGAAGCAACATAACCCGTCGAGCATTTGAAGACAACGGCACACCTAAATACAGGGGAGCCGCACACCCACTATGTTTCACCGACGAGGTACTGGATCATGGATTTCCAGCGGGATTCAAACCCGTAAACATAGAGGCATATGACGGAACAACAGACCCCGGAGTCTGGATTGAGGATTATATCCTACACATACATATGGCCAGAGGAGACGATCTCCATGCCATAAAATACCTACCCCTCAAGCTCAAGGGGCCAGCTCGGCATTGGCTTAAAAGCCTCCCAGAAAATACCATTGGAAGTTGGGAAGAGCTTGAGGACGTGTTTCGAGCAAATTTTCAGGGGACTTATGTCCGCCCTCCGGATGCAGACGATTTAAGTCACATAACTCAACAGCCCGGAGAGTCAGCACGCAAATTCTGGAACAGGTTCCTCACTAAAAAGAACCAAATAGTCGACTGTCCGGACGCTGAAGCCTTAGCAGCCTTTAAACACAACGTCCGAGACGAATGGCTCGCCAGACACCTCGGCCAGGAAAAACCAAGAACAATGGCCGCACTAACAAGCCTCATGACCCGCTTTTGCGCGGGGGAAGACACCTGGCTGGCTAGATGCAGCACTAGTGACCCGAGTACATCCGAAATCAGGGATGGAAATGGGAAATCACGACGCAGAAAAGATCAGCGCCGGAATAAGGAAAATGGCCCAAATAGTACGGCGGTCAACGCCGGATTCAAAAGCTCTCGGCCGAACAACAAACACTGCCCCTCAAGGACAACAGTGACGAGCTATCCAACCTGAACAAGATTCTGGATAGACTGTGTCAAATACATGGTACCTCCGGGAAGCCTGCAAACCATACCCACAGAGATTGTTGGGTCTTCAAGCAGTCCGGCCGACTTAACGCCAAACACAAGGGGCTCGATACACCAAGTGAAAGTGATGAAACCCAAAAGCAGCACTCCGGAAAACAGAAGACTTTTCCACTAGAAGTCAAAACAGTGAACTCACTTCATGTGATAACACACAGCGCGGCACCTGCCATACCAGGACACCGTCCGCAGACTGGGGATAGAACCTGTCAAAATTTGCCATAGCAGCACTTCCTTCAAAGGAGTGACGCCAGGCCTTTAAGCCTATCATACAGGCTCTGTACCACTAGAAGTTGTGTTCGGTTCATCCGACAACCTCCGTCGCGATAAGCTCACTCTCCATCGCCTCATTTAACAGTAGTCCTTAAGCACTACTAGGGCGCGAAGCTTTCGCCCGCTTTAATGCAATACCACATTACGCGTCTCTTACGCTTAAAAATGCCCGGTCCATGTGGCATAATCTCATTAAAAAGTAAACTCCGAGTGTTCCTCGACCACGGAGAATGTGCGACTGCCTCGACAGCCACACACTAATCAGACCTTGTAGGTCAAAGCCCCTAAAAACAGGTCATTCAGACCTCGGACATGGTTAGACGGGTCCGGCGTAACTTAACAAGGGGCTTCCCAGCCGCATACCCCCTCTATAAGGGGCTGCGTGTATAAATGATGAGAGCCTATAAAGCTCAACTTTCTTCATCCTCCAGATTATATTCTATTTTTATACAACTTTTTGCACGATATTTCTCGGAAACTAAGTCCTTCTCTTTTACAGATGAAGCATGTGCTACACCCGTCTAGGATACAGCACAATGGAGACACAGGCGCAGACGTGCAGCAGGGACCCGTTGCAAGGATTCTTTTCAGATTAAGACCCTGCGTAAACCTCTCTTACTGTCTCTTGTTGATACACATCCCCCGGTTTCCCACCATAGCCCAGGAGGAGGCTGGCGTTTTGGCATTGGCCGTGTCAGAAGTTCCCGCCTGTACCTGGACACTAGGGGCTTATGGCATTGTTCTGCCCGGTATCATAAAGACCGAACACCTCAGGGAGTGTTTGGCATCTCGAGTTAGGCCTTATATGCATCAGCTCCAAATCATGTCTTTGGTTAAATGTTGGCTTTGCCCGGCTCCTGTGTTTTGCTGCCTTACGTTCTGCATCATCGGCTAACGCGGCACCAGGAGAACTACTGCGATTGTGCCCCGATTCGGCCGGGCGAGCACCTCAGTAGAGAAAGCCGAAAACTGACTGTCATGATATAGCGAGAGACTGGTCAACCACTCGATCGACCATTGGAATGTTTAGAATTCCTCCGCTTTGATGAAGGACCGCTTCTCGGTCAGGCACATACGCGCCCCGAGTAAGGAGAAGAGCGGTGCCGCCAGGGGCTATATAGTAGCCCCACATTCGAGCTCCTATGGCTAAGTGAAAGTGATAAAGCATTATAGTCCGGTTGCCTAGTTTGCTACGCTATCACCTCCTTAAAAGGACCAAGATGTTGTATTAAGTGTGAAAAAGCGCTTTTCTTTTTTTTTGCAAACACCCCCGCACCATGTGCGTGGGGGCTGAAGCCAAAGATTGCCATCTTTCAGATTATACATACATATACGGCCGCACAGGAGATAGTTCAATACTTGAACGCACAAGTATAAAAAGCTATTGCATTATAAACATGATCTCAGAAATCATACATGTCATTCAAACATAACATCTTTCGAGCACTACGACTCTATTACACGAGCGCCCTGCAGGACTTCCTCAAAATAGTGCTCGGTGGGGAATCAGCTTTTGTCCGAACCCCGGGATGCAACAGCGGTGGCATCCATCTCCGCCCAGTATGTCTTACCACGGGCGAGAGCCATCCGTGCACCTTCTATGCATGCCGACCGCTTCATCGCCCCAATATGCGGCACCTCCCCAAGGAATTGCTGCAACAAGCCAAAATAACTCTTCGGCTTGGGCCTTTCTGGCCACAGATGAGAGACCACATCCGTCATGGCAAGTCCAGACAATCTATTAAGCTCAGCCCAGTCAACCAGCCGATCACTCAACGGAAGTGGATGCTCCGGACTATGGAATTGAGACCAGAAAAGCTCTTCCATTTCGTGATCCTCCTGGCTTCGAAAGTGCACAACTGCGTCCGCCGCACTCGTCACCAAGTCCAGATAAGGATCCTCCGCACCATACAATCGGCCCAGCTGAGCATACATCGGATCCGTGAACTTCCTACGCATCATAAAGGGCTTTCCAGCCACAATATCTCCGACCTGATGCAGTTCCTCCTTCATAGCCCGCATCGCACTACGAGCATCCTTGGCTTCGGCGTCGGCCTTCTTCAGGTCCTCTTGCTCCGCTTGGTGTTCTCTTTCAAGAACCTCCTGGCGGTCGCTGGCAACTTTTAATTTCGCGGCCATTCCAGCATCTCCTCCCTGCTTCGGCAGTGAGCAGCCTTCTTGGCTTCTAGCTCTTCCACTGCCTTTGAGGCAGCTGCCTCACTTTTTCTGGCTTGCTCCTTGGCCCAAGCAAGTTCTGCTCGAAGGCCTTCCACAGCAGCAGCACCATCTGCATCAAGCATACAAATTGTAAGGAATGGGCGTCAGCTCCCTTACTAGGCGACCATGGAGCAACCACATACCTTGTGACTCATCAAGTCGTTTATTGACAAGCGAGATGTCTGCATCCGCAACGTCAAGTTGCCTCTTCAGCTCGGCAAATCCATCAGTCCTGCTGGCCATCGAACGTCCCGCCACCTGCATAGGAAAGGAGACAATTAATAACTGAGATTATGATCCTCGGCACGCTCTCGCTTTCGACAGCATACCAAGTCTCAGGGGCTACTATCTATACAGGGCGCACTTCATGTGCAAAACTGTCAAAAGGTATGTCATTTTTTGCGTACCTCAAACCCCGTCAGCAAACTTCCGACGGCCTGACGCAACCCGCTTTCAGCGGACAAAATCCTCTCAATCACCATACTCATTAATGTGCGGTGATCTTCTGAGATAGACGCCCTCTTGAGCAAATCCTGCAGCTCCACCGGCCGTACTCCAATGGGTGCCGAACTCTCCGGCCCCGCCGGACTCGGGAAGACCCCCCGTGACGACACCTCAGGGTCGCCTGCCCCACACGACGGGGCGGCAGATGGAGGCGTTTCGCTCTCCATCATCTCCGGACGAAGGTCTCCCGAAGATGAGCTATGCTGAGATGGGCTGAGATCCGAACTACAAGGTAAAAACTTCGGTTACCTTTAGACATTAAGCAGGGGTGTCCAATATTACAAAATCCCCCCTTTTTTTCTTACGGCTCGCTAGAGGGCTGATTCCGCCGAGGAGACAGTACGGCCGGGGCTCTTCCCGGCACAGGACCTTCCGGTACAAATTTATTTCCCCGCTTTGAGGCCTTGGCCTCCGGGTCTTCGGAAGCGGTCCTCTTCTCCCCCTGGAGGGAGGGACTCTCGATTCCTCCCTTACTGAAAGCCTCCTTGGCAAAGGTGGTAGTTTCCCTGTGCCCCCCTTCGCCCTCCTCCGAAGGTGCAACCTCCAACATTTTGATTAACACGGGATCCTGCGTGGTCTCAGGGAGGGGGCCAGACACCGTATCAGTTCTGTTTGCGCTATCCACTCCTGTCCAGGGATAGCTGGTTAAAAGGCAAACCCACGATAAATAAATGGACTGTGTGTCCGGACATAGGGCTACTTATTTGAGTATCCGGGCGATTGCAGCTTAGGCCAGCGTCCTCGGTCAATTCCGGACGCATCTCTTGCGATCCGAAGAACAGTTCGTACATCTCCGCGGGTGTCAAACCCATGAAGTGTTGGAGAGCTCGTGGCCCCTCCGGATTAAATTCCCACAGGCGGAGGGGGCGACGTTTGCAGGGCAGTAGGCGCCGGATCAACATAACCTGCACCACTGTGACCAGATTGATCTCCCTTTCTTGGAGGCCTCGAATCTGGTCCTGCAACAGGGGTATGTCTTTCGACGGCCCCCAGTCATGCACCTTGTTGACCCATGACGTCAGCTGTTGTGGAGGGCCCGAGCGAAAGACGGGAGGTGGCCTCTGCCTGCTGCCCCTGGGAGCGGTGATATAGAACCACTCCTGTTGCCACAAGCCAAGCTCCTCCTGAAAAGAGCCCTCGGGCCATGGAGCTTCGGCCCTCTTTCTTATAACCGCCCCTCCGCACTCTGCCTGACGCCCCTCGATCATCTTCGGCTCCACGTTGAAGGTTTTGAGCCACAAGCCGAAGTGAGGGGTAGTGCGGAGGAAGGCTTCGCAGACAACAACGAATGATGAGATGTGGAGGATGGACTCCGGAGCCAAGTCGTGGAATTCCAGCCCATAGTAAAACATGAGCCCCCTCATGAAGGGATCCGTCGGGAAGCCTAAACCCCGACGGAGGTGAGACAAGAACACGGCGCTCTCGCCAGGCTCGGGAGTAGGGATAACTTGCCCTCGGGCAGGCAGCCTATGTGAAATCTCGTAGGTTAAGTACCTGGCGTCTCTCAGCTTTAGCACGTCCTCTTCCGTGACGGAGGAGGGCATCCACCGGCCTCGTAGGTCAGGGTCGGACATTGTCAAAGATCGAAGGTACCCGAATCTGGAGCCTTGGGTGTTGGAACTCGGGGCGAGGGTCGGATTCGATAGAGGATTGAATAAAAAGAACGGGCCTTGGTCTCATTATAAAGAGGAAGAATACCAAGAGTCGTCCCCGTGATCGTTTGGAACCCGCCTTCGATGGAGGGGGCGTGGCAACGGGCACGGTTGGGTTACCCACGTCCGTATTGATGGGAATCCCGGAATAAGGGGAACACGATCTCTGCTTCGACAAGACGTACCAAGGAAACCGCTTCGCTAAACGCGTTGAGGTGGAACAATAAAAACAATTTGAGTAAAGGCTTGGTAATGGTGTGATGTCACGCCACAAAATATGTCAGCAGATTGAACTTGTCTAATATTACTCTCTCTATGGTGGTACGTGGAATTTATTTTTGCAGGGCCGGACACTATCCTGGTGTTCACAATCTTCTATAAATTATTCGGAGGAAGAACCCTCCTTGCAATGCCGAAGACAACATGCGCGCCAAACTCGTCGTCATTGAAGCCTGGTTCAGGGGCTACTGAGGGAGTTCCGGACTAGGGGGTGTCCGGATAGCCGAACTATCGTGATCGGCCGGACTCCAAGACTATGAAGATACAAGATTGAAAACTTCGTCCCGTGTCCGGATGGGACTTTCCTTGGCGTGGAAGGCAAGCTTGGCGATACGGATATGTAGATCTCCTACCATTGTAACCGACTCTGTGTAACCCTAGCCCTCTCCGGTGTCTATATAAATCGGATGGCTTTAGTCCATAGGACGAACAACAATCATACCATAGGCTAGCTTCTAGGGTCTAGCCTCCTTGATCTCGTGGTAGATCCACTCTTGTAACACACATCATAAATATTAATCAAGCAGGACGTAGGATTTACCTCCATCAAGAGGGCCCAAACCTGGGTAAAACATCGTGTCCCTTGTCTCATATTACCATCCGCCTAGACGCACAGTTCGGGACCCCCTACCCGAGATCCGCCGGTTTTGACACCGACAGTGACCCTGCTGACCGGCACGCAAACGACGGAGGCCTCACCTTGTGCAAGTTGATGCCACTTGATAATGATACGTGTGATGTTAAGATGCCATCGCTTGAGGGTAAGGCTTGGGCAGGCGCAAATGGAGATTGGGTTGCTTATATTGGGTCCAACTGCGAGTGGGAACTTGTGAATGTCTACACTCATCACCGGGTTCCACTTCCAAAAATCTCAGACTGCCCTGAGGTTGAGCACGCCGGTATTCTACACACGTTCAAATACGATCATGGTGACTGTCATCTACTGAAGGTAGCAATTCATCTACGGAACTATGGAGTTGTTGCTATTTTCGACAACCTTGTTCCCTTCCTTCATGGTTCGACTGGATGGATATTGCTCAAAAATCAGTTTCTATACACGGATGTGTACTATGATGCAATTCAATACGAGGGTCTTGTGATTGCTGCCACCACTCGTGGCACTGTTTTTGCATGGGATCCTTTTGATTTCGTATGTTCGTCTTCCACCGTAATTATATTTGTTTCATCCACATGCATGCGGGTTAGCTAGTTTCCCTTTGCTAATTAACCTTCTTGTGTTTCCAAGGTCCTGTGAACATTCCACCACCTATACTTGAAAAATTTTATAACCAAGGGCGAGATGACGATGATGATGATCACGAGCATGAGGACCCATATACTCAGTGGCGCCTAGCAACTTATTCTGATGGATCACCTCTTCTTGTCTGTGTACAGGGCACTGCTGACGATACTAAGGAAGCAGGTGTTGTCTCGCATGGTCGCACTCTCTGGACCTATTCCAACATCCGTTGCAGGGTATTCGGGATGGATACTAGTGTGCTAGCGCCAACACCTTCTCGCTGGTTCAGTATTGATAGTCTTGAAGGAAACTCGCTCTTCCTTGGACAAAACTATCCAATGATGGTGAAAGGCGATCCAGCTGCTATTGACACAATGTTACTACCATTTATGAGAAGCAATTGTATCTATACCTCGGACTTTGCTCTGCTTCCCTACCGTGGTCTTCACAATATGCGTCCTGACATAGGCCGCTTCAGCCTGGATGAGCAGTCCTGCATTTGTCTCGAGGTTGACAGTAGCTGGCCCTTCCCAGAGAAGCACTTTTGGTTCAAAGCAAGCATTTCCAACACCGAGGAGTGGTTGAGCTAAAGTTCATTTTATTGTTTGTTTTTTGTTGTGTGATGAAAACTTTAGTATTTATAATGTATCCTCGTTATCATTGTGGGTTGATGACCTATTGTATGTAATGAAATGATATGCCTGTGATAAACTTACTAAATTTATGAATTGCTTTCGAGTCGCTTCTCTGAGTGGGTGCTGCGATGAGGCAAAAAAATATTTTCCGAATACATTATTGTACGTGCATTGCAACAGGTTATCGGATGAGGCCAATCAACAATAGTACACTATTTTTCTAGCTTCACATGCTTCGCGCGTCGGATTGCGAATCCCATCATCCTAGGTCCTTGGATGAGTCCAGTAGAAATTGCATTCTGATGTTTGGGTTCAAACTTTCAAAACTACTGCACTGTCTCTACGTCTGCATATATGTAATACAACAAGTTTTAAACTTGAGACCAGCCACCCACCCTTACAAAGAACACTTTTTAACCTAGCACAAACTCTAGGAAATTTGGCCATAGTGTGTGGTGGGCGATATGTTAATGTGTTCACTATACGTAACTAGCACCTCGGATCCTCAATACTATATAGTAGGGTGGCATGGGCCAGAACAAGCACTCATGTCCAGGAGTACGGCACACGCCACCAGCACGACTTCCATCTGACACCATATTTCTTGGAGTCCATGTTGCAGCTATCTCTTCAACCTCGTCGTTTCTCTAACTCAGCCATTGCGCGGCGGGCGAGGTCGGGGTTTGCCGATAGTCGGTTTCCTCAACTGTGGTCCCACTTGTAAGGCCAACTCCAACGCACGACCCCAGATGGACCTCCGTTTGCCTGGATTCTGTCCGTTTGGTAGTGCAATGGGGTCGTGTCCGGGCCATTTCTCGGATGCGGTGGTCGTGCGCCTAACGCGCGGACGCATCCCAGCCACGTACATTTTTCTTTGCAAACACATATCTTTTTTTCATAATTGATTTTTGGTACATGGAAATACATCACCCAAATTTGACTAGAGAAGCAAGACCAAAGAAAACAAGAACCACAAGAATACATTTTAGAAGATATCCAACTTCCATAACTACTCCTGTAAGTTGGATTAGTGCCATCTCAATGCATTCATTGTTGATTTACGGAGGCTCAATCTTGCATGCTTCTTTCTTCTTCGAGTGTAAAGAAGTACACGTTGCTTCCTCGCATCTAGTCTCATGTCTAGCCTCTATTATATCAACAAGTGCACTAGTCTCATCTCTAGCCTCTATGCTAGCTAAAAGTGCTAGAACATCTACTAAATTGCGCTCTATCAATATATCGATGTACTCTTCTTCCCAATACCAAAATTTGCATCCATTCTACAAAATAAAGTTTTAAGTTAGCACAACTAGTCTAATCCAAGAGCACAACCGAAGATTTGGTCGAGTTATTCCTCCTTTTGCCGACACGTGGGACATCCAGCATCCAGGTCGTGTCATGCAAGAAAATGGAGTGGTAGTTTAAGCCATGTGATGTGCATCTTAGGTTAAACTGCAAATAGAATCTTACTACTCTTGAGTAACTCCAAAAGCGGCCACCAAAGATCTTTATTGGATTTGTTTCTCATCACCAGCATGTTCAGGTGAAAGATGTGCAGGTTTAGTGGGTCCTCCTGCATTTTCACTGACATGTGGGACCACATATGAGCGAACAGACGATGGGCTCCATGCGTCTGCTGGCTGGCTGAGCAGAGAGATAGACGAGGGCTGAGCACGGACTCCAGGAAATTTGTTCTACATAACCAGCACCTTGATATAGGCTCGATAGAGTGGGGTGGCATGGGCCATAACTAGCATTCATGTCTAACAGTACGGCACACGCCACCCACACAAGTCCCATCCGACACCAATTTTATTGGAGTCCGTGTTATAGCCATCTCTTCTCCCTCATGTTTTCTCAGCCATCGCGCGGTGGGCAGGGTGGGGGTTTGCCGATAGTCGGTTTGCTCAACTGCGGTCCCACTTGTAAGTGAAAATGCGACACAGCACACATTCCCCCTTGAGCGGCATGCCAGACCAACCGTGTGGGGGTGCGACGCGAACATGGTAGGATTTTCCTTTTGAACTTGCAACTTGTAAAATTTGGTTCTGCTCCATTGCGCGACTGATAGATAGAAATAACAATTTTCCCTAGAGTAATGAGAAGTTTGGTTCTGGCGCAGTTCATGCATGGAGTACGTACGACAATTATGAAGTTGATGTGAAAGGTAAGATAATTACTAGCAGTACCATATACTACTACATGGATTTGACGGAAAGATAAAGATACATACGGATCCATCAACGACATCCCCACACCCTAGTGCGCCGGGTCACCAACCGACGTGTGAGGAGCAGCGGCGTTGGCAGCGAGCTCAACATGTTTGTGAACAATGCCGTCCATGGTTGCCCTGCGGTCCAAGAAGGCCAGCATCCTATCATCCTCCTCTTGCATGTAGTAGTCCTTGTGGATGATTTGCGCGTAGACGTGGGTGATTATGTTGATGGTGTCTTGCTGCGCCAGGCGCTGCGCGGCGAGCACGACCTCGAGGTGGACATTCTCCGACGCGACAGCGGGCAGTCACAGGGACACCAGTGCATCGAAGAGGTTGTCACCTTGGAGGCCGTCGAGGGTGGCGGGCATCGCAGAGCCTGGGCGTGTGGGTTGGAGGCGTACGTCAAGGTCGTTCGCGAGCTTCTTGACGATGGTGAACTTGTCGAGGAAGCCAGCGAGGACCTCGTCGAACAAGGAGACAAAGCTGTCGTCCAAGCGGCCCCTCGCCCTGGCGGCCTCAAGCACTACCTGGAGAAGTTCCTTGGTGCCGAGCCGCAGGCCGGCGTCATGGACCATCTGGCACAGCCGACCGATGCTCGCGATCATCACCTCCATGGGTCTAGCTTCTAGTCAACTGATCTTGCGATTGGAGTGATCACTCTTGCCCTTGGTTAGGGTGCGTAGGTGCGTAGGATTTCGTACTAGATTGGACTGGCAGGGAGCCTTTATATGAGAAGTGCAGACTGCGTTGAATTCACGTGTTTGTTGGCCATCTACTCCTCGGCCCTCTACTGCACCTACCTTTGGTTGTATGACAGGTGGGCCAGCCACCCGTTGGGTCCACGTGTCATACAGCCAAAGGCAGGTGCAGTAAGTCAATGAAGTTGCGTCCCCCTCCGTGACGGTGCAGTATAGTCATCTCACCGGACCTCTAGTTGGGGCCAAACGAGAGAACTTTGATGTTTACTGGTTTATTGGTCCCCTTTGCATTTTGTGCCAAGTTTTAACCTTTGATTTAACTAATAAAATGTTAATGATGTAACCAAAAATGTTGTGTAAGTCACCTTACAAAAACCAAATAATCCCAAAACACTTAGGCACGGTACATTAACTCCCTCCTCGTTTCTTATTTCGTGACATATCAACCAATGAGAGGCGTGGGCCGCGCATGCTTTCAATGACTTGAGACTACCAAACATGACATGAAGTGGTTAGTTCATTGCATGTAATCCTATTAATTAGCAAAAAGACATTAAGTTCTCTTGCCAATAGGAATAAAACAATACACCATGTATTTATTTACAGAGGGAGTAGTACATATTTTGTGACATGCATTACTAGATATTGCTAGTCCAATACTAAATCCAGATGGATGTGGTAGTACAACTAAATCCAGACGGTGGTGCTAGTGCTAGTAGTAGTATTACCAATGTAGTAGCACTGTACTACCCGTTGGTCAAATTACTAAGTGCTTCTCCTCACAGTGAAGTGACAAGACCCTGCGCCGGAGATGACACCTGAGTATAGGCGCCGTGTTCGGCATACCATAGTCAGCCTCGCCATCTGCAGTCACTATCATCCTGGCTGTAGAGCTAGCCTGCTTACAACTAGTCGTGTTCGACAAAATTTCCCATGCATAGATGCCCATGCATTGCATGGAACACCAATGACTGGGGGTGGGGGCACTGGCAGCGGCCATCACGCTAGATTGTTTCATGGCCTTCTAGATGTGGTGGGGAGGGGATAAGGTTGATTGTGAGAGACAAGGAGTTGTTTGTAAATAGGGAACAAGTGTGGGCATCTTTTTGCAAAACTGGAGAAGTTTGGTTTGTATGTGTCAGATCTAGATCCGATGGCTATTGCTGAAAGATGGCAGGCACACCATCATCACCAACTAAGGACCTCTTTGATTCTCAGGATTTTGAAAACACGGGAATAGGACATGGCAGTATTACAAGTTTCAAACTGATATTGCAAATGTTAGGAGTAATGATGCACCTACGAAGAGGGAATTAGTAGGAAGTTTACGTAAGAACTTTCATTACTTTAGGTGGATGCAACATTATTGTACAAACTAAAATCCACCGCCCTGACAAGTCACTAATGGGCAAAGAAATTTTTGAGTCTCTCGCCACTTAATGTTTCAAAAACAAATTCAGCTTCTGCGGAGACTTTGTCATTTAGGCATAGACGCTTGCGGTGATCAGCACGCCATTCATTGTTGCGCCAGAGAACGCCAAACCTCATTAGCTTGAGCACACTTGCCTCCAGAATAGAGAACCTGGCCAATTTAATCTCAGATGTGCTGCCTCGGTAGTCGATCAAATCAATTTTTGTAAGATGGAGATCAAGGCATTCGATGATATTGTTATTGTGAAGCACATTTTTCACGTTCGGGTCTTTTTTTTATCTGCAAAAGAAGAGAACATATTAGAGCAGCTGGCTGTATAAGATTGATGTGTCATCAAGAGGTACCAATATCATTCACTCATACGATAGGGTTGGCTGGCTGGTGATATTTTTTCACTCTCTCTCTATCTCTATCTCTCTCTCCTCTCATTTACCTAGGAGCACGTGAAGAGCTTGGGCATTTGTTGCCTTCCACTATGTGGCCGATGCCATATTTCTCAAAAGTATGCCACATAATACGCATCGATGTCAAATCAAAAGATTTTGGCACCGCTCTCGCGATGTGAGAGAGTTGGCACCGCTGTGCACACAGACCCACATGTATAAACAAATCAATCAAACCAACTACACCAACCTCTCACTCTCCCAAACAAGTGTTTTTTATTGCCTCGGTCCTCTCTCTCCCATGCAAGTGTTTTTTCATTGCGTGAGTTAATTTGGCACCGGAGCAAAGTAGGTGATCCAGATTGGGGCACCAGGTGAGCAATGGAGGGGCATTGATGCCAAATGCATCACAAGTGAATTTGGCACGTGTTTTGGCCTACATAGTGGAGGGCCTGCTGGGTGTGCACGAGTGTGTCCTTCTGTGCATGCTGTCGCGCAGTGGTGAATTGTGCGCGAGTGCGTCCTTCACGCGAAAGAAGTGTGTCGTCAACGCGCCCTCAATTTACTAGCGTGCGGGGTGCTACCCCGAGTGGTTTCAACTATTTTTACTTCACCGCGTGCCAGATGGGCCTCTAGTTTACTTATTTTCACCCACTGCCACATGGGCTAGCACACGAAGATAGAGAACACGAGTTGACAAGGCAGCATGTGGACTGGTTGACCGGTCAACTAAACAATATACGGAGCTATACGCTGAAACAGTGAGCGTATAATCCGTCGGTATAAAGAGTTCGAGTGAGAGGGGAGGCCCGTGAGAGATAGCAGAGAGAGGGAGAAAGAGCTACTCCCTTTATTCGATAATGTAGTGCCAACATTTTTTAAAAGTCAAACTTTTGAAACTTTGACCAAGTTTATAAAGAAATTACTTACATCTACAATACCAAAGATAAATGATAGTATGAAGTAAGTACATGTGATGAATCTAATGATTGTTCCAGATGTAAATGTTTTTCTCCACATACACCTGGTCAAATTTTTCTAAGGTTTGACTTTTCAAAACATCCATATGCTTATGCATGTGAGAGAGTCCCCAACTAGAGAGAGAGAGAGTGAAATAGAAAGAGTGAGTGAAAAAGTGTGTGTGCGTGTGTGAAAGAGATATGGACAACACATGATAAAAGTAGAGAAAAAGAGTGTGTGTCTTATGCAAACATATCACATATGCATCTTCGACAACGGAAGTAATGTTAGGAGATAGTGTGTGGTTGTTTGCAACCGAGAGAGAAAGACCCCTAGCATGTGGCCAAGAGGGCTCTGACAAGCAAGGGAGAGAGGTCGAGAGAGACGTACAGAGAAAATGCAGACATGGTGAGGAGACAGTGTATATTTGTCATAGAGAGATCCCCTGGAGATCGTGATGGGACTACATGGGTGGGAGATCGAGTGACAAGGTGTGTGCGCGATAGAAGATACCCCGAGAGATATCGAGATAGACGTATGGATGGAAGGAGACAATACATGTGTTCCTGATGGCTAGTGAGAGATAATCATACTTAGGGGGGGAGTGCTTGCACCTATGATGGAGTGAGGGATATGGTACTTAGGGGGGTGCGTGTCACATAGAGAGAGAACAAGGGCGGAGAGTGTTGGATAGGTCTATATGTAGCGCGAGCGAGACATGTGTATGTGTGAACCAGGGAGATATAAAGTTTGAGAGAGATAGAGGAACCCCGATAAGGATGAGTGGTGCGTTAGATAGTTGAGAGGGGGCAAGAGATATTTCATATGCTCGATAATGCAATGCATGTAAATTTTTAGAAGTCATACTTTGGGAGCTTTGATCAGGTTTACGCAAATGTTATTTATATCTACAATACCAAAGATACATCATACGAAACTACATCTCATGGTGAATCTAATGGTATATGTTTGCCGTTCTAGATGTAAATGTTTTTCTCCACGTACATGGTCAAACTTTGTGATGTTTGACTTTTCAATAAATCTATATGCTATGGACCGAAGAGAGTGCCTAAGTCGAGAGAGATCAAGTGTGTGTGAAGGAGAATGAGTGAGTGTGCAAAAATAGTATGTGTGTGAAAGATAAAGTGACAACAAACAATAAATTAGAGAGAGTGTGTGTGTTTTCGTTTCTTATGCAAACATATCACGCATGCATCTTCGAGATAGAAAAGCAAGGTGAGGAGATACACGAAGATAGCTAGTGCATGATTGTTTGCAACGGAGAGAGACACCTCTATAGCACATGTCCAATAGAGGTCTGGCTAGCAAGGAACAAAGGTCGAGAGGGAGACATGGAGAACATGGATGCATGGGTAGGGAGAGATGGTGTGTTTGTGATAGAGAGATCCCCTCGAGATCGTGAGGGGACTATATCGGTGGGAGATCGAGGGAGGTGAGTGCGCGATATAAAGATGCCCCAAGAGAAATCGAAATAGACAATGCACACGTTTGTGATGGAGACTAAGATTAGCTAGTCATATACATATAGGGGGGACTGCGTGTGCCTACAATTGAGTGAGAGACCATCATACTTGGCTAGCTAGGCATGAGATTGTGTGTGTGCGTGTGAGATGGAGAGAGAACAAGGTAGAGAGATAGAGTTTTAGATGGGTCTATTGAGTGCAAGTGAGATATGCATGTGTATGTGTGACCCAGGTAGATGGAGAGTTTGAGAGAGAGAGGGAAGAGCTCCGAGACGACAGAGTGGTGTGTGAGAGAGTTATGGGCAACGAGCCAAGGAATTTGTGTGCGTACGATGAGTGGACCCAAGATATCTAGCTTGGGCTAGATAATCATACATAGTGTGCGAGAGAGACCTATAGATGGAGTATATATGCATGCGAACTACAAAGACCCCCCCCCACACACACACACAGAGAGAGAGAGAGAGAGATGGAGAGAGAGGGAGAGGGACCAACAAGGTTTGTGTGTTGGATGCGTGCGACAAAATTGAAGATTGTCAGAGAGCGAGAGAGAGAGAGAGAGAGAGAGAGAGAGAGAGAGAAGGAGTCCAGGGGAGGGGGAGGTCGCGTTTTATGCATCAAAGACTGATATAAACCATGTTTCGATATAAACTTGCATTCAAATATTTAAATTGGAGAACATGTTGTCTGCAACCCACACATGAACGGAGATATGCGTATATCAAACAAGTTCATTAATTTGACTTTCAACATGTTCATGGAGTACTATAATATTGTTCTACATGCTACTCGATTGAGGTGTTCAATTTTGGATTTAGTTCACTATTTTGACCTGGTGAACGAGCTATTTCATTGAATCGAGATATTTCATTTTGGGTTTGATTCCTGTTTTTGAGTGGGTCAACTATTTGTCATATAGTAAATCGCTAGCAACGAGCATGTAAAAACACATTACTGGCCTATGTGGACGTGGATGTAAGGTAGACGTGGATGCTCGTTCTCCCAAATTTGAATGAACCATAAACACCCTCTACTCGGTGGAATTCACCCGAGCAAATAAATGGGAGACGCGAAATTACTGGCCTATGTGGGACATGCATCAATTGGCCCATTTTACATCGAGGGTAGGTTCGTAACTTCATCCAAGCGCGCCTTCTCCTCAGCCGAAGTGACATGTGCCGAATAATTCATAAACCATCATCGGCGAAACACCCTCTCCTCGCCCGAAATAGCTCACGCCCACTATTTCAAAACACGCTCTCCTCGCCCGGAATCGCTCGTGCCCACTATATTTCAAAACACGCCCTCCTCACTCGAAATCGCTCACGCCCACTATTTGGGGAGAAGCAAAGTTACTCTACTATCCCCGACCCTTAATACACACACCCAAGCCGAGAAGCCTAAAGGCAGGAGTAGAACTGTAACCCCCCCCCCCCTCACACACACCACACACACATTTTAGACAAATGCGTCCCCATTACCTCCCCATTCATACCTCGTGGGCGCCAAATCACCTTCTCCCCGAGGATCCCTTCTCCCGAGCCACGAAACCTCAGCCTCTCCTCCATGGCGCCTCCACCGCACCAAATTCATAGCTGTCCTCCTCCCTAATGCCGGAGACGTTGTCCATTTGCTGTCGTGCACTAGGCCGTGTGCCTCTTACTCTGTGCTGCTGGAGGTGCCTCAATGACAGCCGCATGAATTGTACCGAAGCCGATTCACCCCCGCCGTTGTTCACGGCGCCGGAGCAGCTCCAACTTCGGATCCGTCCAGAGCCCCGGCGCTGCTTCCCTGTAGTTGTCGACCGTTGCAACATCTCTGCTTTCCTGCCGTCGGTCGCCACCGCAACCGTGTCAGCCTCACCGACTCGACAGCTGGAGCTGCCTACTTCACCGTGCCGCTAGATAGGTCCCACCCTCGTCTGAAATCACTTTATTTAGGTGTCAGTTGTCTGAATTTTTATTCTGGGCCAATCGATTCCCAATGGGAAGCAGCACCCCTCAAGGCGGCGGAGCTCCTAGGCCGCCAGTTGGCTTGTGTCTAACGTAAGGGTGCGGGGGCGCAACTTCACCATGGAAGCAGCGCTTAGATGGCTATCTTAGAGTTGCGTGGGTTGAAGGTACTACCGCCACCGGATCTGGATGACGGTCAGTCTTTGTGGATTAGCCCGGGGCGGCGCAACCACGACGGTGTGGTGGGGCGGGGAGCGGGGTTTTGGTCGGGGCCACGAACTGCAGAGGCAGGCTACTCTGTTGTTGGTCTCTGGCTCTTCGGGGAAGATTCCGAACAATGTCAGCCGGGAGGCACAAGACGGCCATCAAGCCATCCTCCGTAGACCGGATAGTACCAAAATAAAACAAAATCATGTGACCCCAATTTAGTCTTCAGTCAACAGACATGTGACCACTCTTGTACCTTGTTGTTGATCTCTGGGGGTATTTCTTTAGATCAAATAGATGTGTCGTTCTTAACATTATGTGTTTTCTGCATCTTCAGCCACACCGTCTTCCGACTCACCGCAGCTGCTCACAAGGGAAGCATACACTAGAAGGGAGCTATAGTCCCCACTCAACAGTTCCCTGCATCGAATGCGCGTGCCCAACATGGACAGCCACAACAACTGCAGGGCCATCGACAAGTCAGCACATGATGCTCACTCCTATGGATGGCGGCCAGATAGGTTGTACCCTCATCTTACTTGTGTGCAACATTTATGGATTTGTTATTCATCTAAGCATGGAAAATAGATTATCACATTTCACTGTATATTCATGTTGATCTCTTACGGGTCTTATTCAGGAGTTAACATTGTTCCATACTTCAGCTAAGAGACTTGTTCTTTAGGTAATGTTGTTCCATAGTTATCATCCATCAGCTAATGCTATCCCACAGGCTGGTGATTATAGTATTATACCACTTCTAGTATTACCTATGTTGTTCTTTAATACTTTTGTGTGCCATCTAGTTAATCTCGAGTACAAACGATACATATTCTACAGCTTTCATCTGTGTTCTCCCTTTAGTTTTTGAGACCTATTGCTGCTAGTTAACCCCAGTCCTACTATTTATGTCGTCTCCTACAGGCACTCATTACATAAATCTAACTACTAGTTGTCTTCCATGCATGTCAAATATAATTTCTAACACTGATTTATGCACAAGAACCTCACGGAGCAATGTAATGGCCAACAAACTTGACATCAATGATACCCAATATGATGGAACATGTAAAGGTAGTTCTACACAAGACTTGCAGAAAGATGATGAATCCTATTCACCCCATAAGGTCCTTGCTCTTACTTGGCCCTTGATATGGGTACAACATGCATATGATGTCCTGGACTGCATCTACTCTGTTGCAATGCCTTGTGCTTAGCCTGCTGATCATGCATGTAAATATGGCATACCTTCCTGTTTTTCAGTACCTATTCCATTCAGGATAACATATTTTCAAATTCAAGTACTGTCATTCTACTCTATCGAAATGCCATCTGCTTAGTTTGGACATCATGCTTCTGAATATCTTGTGCATTGTTATTCATCAGTATGTACTTCATCTGTCTACCATACCATGTTCTTTTTTTTACATTGAAGTGTTGTTCTAGTGGTCTCTTGCAATGAAATCTTAGTTTCCCAATCATACCCGCATATGTTGCCTTAGTGTTTTTCTGTATGTATTCCGCTAGCATACAGTTTTACATTCTAGTGCTTTTTTACACTGTTTTCCTGTCATATCCCTAGCTCTTACATCATACTCCCTCCGTCCGGATTACATGTCGCAGAAATGGATAAAACTGGATGTATCTAAAACTGAAATACGCCTAGACCCATCTATTTATTTCCGGATGGAGGGAATGCATGTCAATAGGTCATGCCTTTCTATTCCTCAGTACCTATCCCATCTCTGTTGTAGCATGTTTTATAATTGAAGCACCATTCTTCTATATAAGGCATGCAAGGGGATGACGGCTATGTTAAAATCTGAAGGGTTACAAACCAGGTCTTTGCAAAAGATCCAAACACCAGGAGATAATAAACCAACTCCGGTTTTCATATATACTACTCCAGCACAGAGAAACCCAACTCCCACTGATAATAAGCAGATTCCAGTGGCCAAAGAACTAGTCTGCTCCAGTCCAGCAAAACAATGTCAACTCCATTCTAAAAAGTGTGTGCGTATCCTCGCATCATGAAATTTTATAGCATTCTGATCATATTTTCTACATGTTTCTTACCCATCTCTCTTTTTGAAAATAAGCTTAAACGATAGAAGACTTCCTCCATTGGGATTGTATTCGAGGAAAATATCTTGCGGGAATTCTCTGTGCTCCAATGCTGATGTAAGTACCTATTGCATATCACCATATTTTTATATCAGCATGTATTTTGTTAATCATCGTGAATCCAACCTTTATCTGATCTAAAATTAGTTGTAGCAAAATGTTAAAGGCGCCAATGTTGATTTTTGTAAGGAAAACTGCATGAGTGTACTATCTCATATCATGCACATTACTGAATTGTAGTGCTGCTCTGGTTGCCCGTTCATTCATTGTGTCAATGTTGCTTTCGTATTACCTTACCTAGCTGATGATAGTTGTGCCATATTGTGTTAATTTGGTGTAGGCTAGTTTCCCACACGTTCGTTATGTCAATGTTTCTTTCCTATTATCTGACTTGGCCAATGATAGCAATGCTAATGTGTTAATTTGGTGCAGGCTGCTGAAGATAAGAATACAAACTCTGAAAACAGCAAGGCAACCCCATTGTTTCTTTCCAATAAATCTAGGCCAGGTAAGATGGTAATAACTCATGATTAGTCTGTTCGGTTCCCCTCCTAATTTATGTTATGATGCAGTGGTCGAGACACTCTCCACTATCAATAATACAAGCCTGCCAAAATCGCCATCTGAATCTGTTCAGTTTCCTCTGTCTCCAATGCAACAGGAAATGTATGTTTGTGAACCAATTAATGGCTGAAGCAATGATGGAAATGGTGGAGGAATCAGAGGTGCACATTCGTGCGCAACAACAACTGGTCAATGTTTTCAGAGACAGTGTAGCAAAGTAGCAAGAACTTGCCCACATGCTTATGGGCGTCATCCACGCTGAGGTTGCAGATTGTGACGTTGTAGATCGTTAGGTTTTGTTCATTTATTTGAAATGGCATCAATCTTTGATTGCCCAGTGGATGTAATTTCATGTAATATATGTTGGATGTGCAACGTTTTTCCCTGTATGTTGTACCTTTGCTTGATCGGTTTTGGTCCTGTGCATAATTGCTCGTCGTAATAGGCTCAAATTATCTAATTTGGCCTAAAGACATGTATGAACTTTAGTGGGCCCATTAAGTTAATGGGTCATTACCAGGCCAAAAGTTAATGGTCAGACCTCTTACCTCCCGGGTCGTTAACAGGCCGACATCGAAGCGAGCAACAGGTGGGCCCATTTGATTTCACGGGCCGTTAACATGCCGTTCGGGATACATAAAGCCCAACTATATTATGGGCCTTTAGCAGGCCGAAAGAGACAGCAGTCTGGTACTGGACCATGAAGAGCATGGGCCGCTAAGAGGCTGAAAGTCGGGTCATACTGTAAATGGCTCAACTGTGTTATGGGCCTTTAGCAGGACAAAAGAGAAACCGGGCTGGTATTGGACCATGAAGGGCACGGGCAGTTAAAAGGCCAAAACTCAGGTCCGACTACAAATGGTCCAACTCATTTATGGGCCGCCAATAGGCTGAAAGACACACCGGGCCGGGAATTGGCCCAACACTTAAATGGGTCGCTAAAAGGCCAAAACTCGGGTCCGACTACAAATGGCCCAACTCATTTATGGGCCGTCAACAGGCTGAAAGACACACCGGGACGGAAATTAGCCCAACACTTAAATGGGTCGCTAAAAGGCCGAAAGATATACATCCTGAAAATTGGCCCATCCCTTGAATGGGCCGTTAACAGGCCAAAATCACATTGGGCCAATATTGAGCCCAAATATATAGCGGGCTGTTAACGGGCTCGAACTAACGATGGGCTGCAATGGTGTCAAATCTTTAACAGACCATTAACGGGCCGAATTGGCACATCTCGTATGGGTCGTGGGCTTAAATGGACCTGACACAAGTAGGCCTTTTATGGGTCGGCCTGCTAATTTTTACTGGGTCGGCCTTTTTCACTGAAATGGGCCACTGTTGGGCCGTGAAACGTGTCGACCTATCATAGGCGCCTCCTGTCCAATGAGTGGATGACTTCTGTCCCAACGGTGAGGCAACACGTGGTTCCGTCGGCCAATGAGAATTTTACACATGAAAAATCGGCATTGGTCGTGGCTGTTAGCGGGTTATCGGATCCAAAACCGGACCCGATAGCTTAACGGCGTCCCGTTATGGTGGATGCCATGTGTCGGTGACCCTTGACGAAAGCACTTCTATGACACGTGATTTATCATCATGGAAGTGGACACTTCTGTGATGATAATTTTGATAATGTCATGGAACACTTCTACGACAGCACATGTATGACTATCTTGATTCTGTCATAAAATCGTCATGGATGTACATGCATGACAGAAAACGTGACCTACTGTGACAAACATTATCATCACGGAAGTGTATTTTTTTGTAGTGTTTGTTCGATCTATCAAAAACAACATATGAAATTTGTTCCAAAGTGATAGAAATCCAAGAAGGATATAATAAAAACTTTCACGAAGATCATTGGACAAAATAAACTTGATTCTTTGTAATAGTTTTAAGATATGATGATAATGATATGTGAGTTATGTTGATGAGTAATTATGCTTTAGTAAGAATAATGGTGTTAAGGTTTGTGATTCCCTATGCAAGCACAAAAGTCAATAATTATGCAATGAAATTATATCCTACTTGTGGTGCATTATTCAGTGTTAGTTATGCTTAATCCTTGCTTACGTGATTTTACGTTTCTTGGTTGGATGCTTCTCAATCTTTTTGCTAGCCTCCACTTGTACTAAGTAGGAATACTACTTGTGCATCCAAATCCTTAAAACCAGTTTTGCCATATGAGTCCACCATACCCACCTATATGCAGGATTTCCATGTCGTTCTAAGCAAATTTGTATGCGCCATCTCTAATTTCAAAATAAATTTCCTTTTTGTGTGCTTGTACCACTCATGAAGCGGCAGGGGGTGGCCAATATTTTCCATGCTAGATGTGTTATTCTCAAGATGAGTGTTTATTCTCTTGTCATTGCACGAGAGTATGACAAAGGTATTAGGGATGCCCAGTCCCTAAATGAAAGAAGAAATTTACTTTATGTTGTCAATTAATAAACTCCTTGGAAAGTGTTGGTATGACGGCACCTGTGGATACGGCTAGCCATGGAATGTGAAAGTATGGTATAAAAAGGAATAAACTTTATTTTCTATTTGGGAATCGCCTATGATATATCTAGCATGGAAAGTGTTGGGAATTAGTCGGCCATTTTCGTTGATGGGTAAACTATGCCTCTCAAAATGTTTTATCTCTTAATTTTTCCACTCTGAGCTCTGACACCTCTACAAATCCCCACTTCCCTCTACGAAGGGCCTTTCTATTTATGGTATGCAATTTTTAGTTCTATTTGAGTCTCCATCTTCTCTTATAAAGCATCAACTAAGGGGAACTATGATCGTACTTGAGCATTGGATGTAGCTAATATGCGAGTGTGTTTCATGAATGGGTCAATGATTGAGCATGATGGTCTAGGGGTAACTTGCTTTAGTGATGATATTTTAAAAGACAAGGTTGATTGTTGATATGCTTGAGTATTGAAATCTTCATGTCAAAACTAGACTTGCTTTGAACCATATAAAAGTCCATATGTCCATGCTACAAAAGAAAATAATATGTGATGAACATGTTAGGCAACATTCCACATCAAAAATTCTATTTTTATCATTTACCTACTTGAGTACAAGCAGGAATTAAGCTTGGGGATGCTGATACGTCTCCAACATATCTATAATTTTTATTGTTCCATGTTGTTATATTATCATTCTTGGATGTTTTACAATAATTTTATAGCAACTTTATATCATTTTTTTGGACTAACCTATTGACATAGTGCCTAGTGCTAGTTGTTGTTTTTTTCTTTGAAGAAAATCAATACCAAACGGAGTCCAAATGCAGCAAAACATTTTGGAGATTTTTTTGGGCCAGAAGACACAGGATGGGCCAAAGAAGTAGCAGAGGGGTGCCCCGAGGGGGGTACAACCCACCTGGGTGCGTCTGGGGGTCCAGGCACGCCCTGGTGGGTTGTGCCCACCTCGGTGGCCTCCCCCAGCGCATTTTTGCCCTATAAATACCTAAATATTCCAGAAACCGTAGGGGAGTCAACGAAAAACAATTCCAGCCGGCGCAAGTTCCAGAGCCATGAGATCCAACCTAGACACCATCACGAAGGGGTTCATCATCCTCATTGGTGCCTCTCCGATGATGCGTGAGTAGTTCATTGTAGACCTACGGGTCCGTAGGCAGTAGCTAGATGGATTTTTCTCTCTTTTTGATCCTCAATACAATGGTCTCTTGGAGATCTATTTGATGTAACTCTTTTTGCGGTGTGTTTGTTGGGCTCCGATGAAGTTTGAGTTTATGATTAGATCTATATTTTTATCCATGAAAGTTATTTGAGTTTTGATCTCCTATATGCATGATTACTTATAGCCTTGTATTTCTTCTTCGAATCATTCATTTAGTTAGGTTGACTAGATCAATTTTTCTTGCCATGGGAAGAGGTGCTTTGTGATGGGTTCAATCTTGCGGTGTTCTTTCCCAGTACAGAAGGGGTAGCAAGAAACGTATTGAACGTTGCCATTAAGTATAACAAGATGGGGTCTATTCCTACATGAATAGATCTTGTCTACATCATGTCATCGTTCTTATTGCATTACACTGTTTCTTCATGAACTTAATACACTAGATGTATGCTGGATAGCGGTCGATGTGTGGAGTAATAGTAGTAGATGCAGGCAGGAGTCGGTCTACTAATCTTGGACGTGATGCCTATATAATGATCATTGCCTGGATATCGTCATAATTATTTTAAGTTCTATCAATTGCCCAACAGTAATTTGTTTACCCACTGTATTCTATTTTCTCGAGAGAAGCCACTAGTGAAATCTACGGCCCCCGGGTCTATTTTCTCCTCATATATTTTAAGATCTATATTGCTATTTGCCTTTTTATTTATTTGCATATTTTATTTTTAGATCTATATTATCGAACACTCAAAACTACCTCGCTGAATTTTATTTTCCGTTATTCTATTTGCATCTACCAAATTATATCTTTACCAATCTTTTACCCGGGAGGGATTGACAACCCCTCTTACGCGCCGGGTTGCAAGTATTTGTTCTTTGTGTGCAGGTACCGTTTACATAGTGTTGCTTGGTTCTCCTACTGATTCGATAACCATGGTTTCGTCACTGAGGGAAATACCTACCATAGTTGTGCTGCATCATCCCTTCCTCTTCGGGGAAAAACTAACGCGGACACGAGCCATCAATAAACTGTTTGGATTAGATCAATGCGGCGGAAGTAGACCAGTCAGTGTAGATCATACTTGGAGTCCCTCGAACCATACATGAACGATCCCGCGAACCGCCCATGAACAATCCCTAGAAGGGAAGACCGAAAGCACGACCTCTCTACGGGTTGCAAGTGTACGGTCTTCACGATCCGGCAAGGCTTCGCCGTCTAGCGATAATCATCGCCTGAGAATTAGAGGGATGAGATTAAAACCACACTAGGCTTCTAATTATGAGGATTAGAGGATCTAGGTCTAGCTCTAATTGATCAACTAGGATCAGCTAGAACTAGAACTAGATAACTAAAGGAGGCTCCAAAACTTGTGTATTCAAAAGTGCCCAAGACATCTAGTATATATAGGTTGAAGGGGAGAGGAGGGAGTGCCACAAGGGGGGAAGGAACTCCCCCCTGCGCCGGCCAAGATGAGGGGGTCGCCCTCCAATTCGGCCTCCCCCCCCCCCCTTCCATGAGGCGAAGGGGGCACCACCTCTTTTGGGCCCAAGTAGCCTTCCACCACTTGGCCTTTTAAGGCCCGTTGATATTAAATTTAATATGAAAGATTCTTAACTGTTATGAGAGCCTTTTATTATTAATTTAACATCTCTGAAAACATTTTCCGCCTATATACTTTTATCTAATACCCGACATTGCCTGATAAACTCTGAAACCATTCCGATGACCCCGAAACGCTTCCGGTTCCATTCAAAACTATTTTGAATATTAATGAAACTATTTCATAAATATTTCCTAATTACTCCCATCCTACTAACACTCAGTAGATTGTGATTACCATAAGCTTGTGACCCTGTAGGTTTGGTAAAACATAGACAGGAACAGAACCCATTTCTTCAATGACCGATAGCGAAACCGTGGACATCCATATCAATCCTTATGAGTACATGAATTCCATTCAAGTGAAACTTTGGTTATCCTGTGTTATACCCTTTGCTTCGCGACACTTTACAAAGCCCGAGGTGAGATATATTGGTATCCTATTGAGTCATACACATGCTCACTATACCGGTCTCCTCGTTACCGGTTTTGTTCTTCTTTCTTGTTGACATGTCCCGGCATCCCCGTGACATAGTCACCTGTGTCTGGCCAAATGATGATGGATGTCTTTGCACCGTGAGGGCCCTAAGAATATCTCACCATCATTGGAGGAGCAAATTCTACCCTCAACCTATCTAGTCCCTTGTCAAACTTTCCGATGAACCTGTAAGTTGTCATTATGATCACCGTGTTATACATGACGCTTGAGAAAACCCCAAAGTTCATCATACGGTAAGAAGAGACTATGATACTCTCATGGTCTAACGAACTAAATCAAACGTTAACACTACATGTTATATCAATTGACTTCAGACGATATTATCTCAAAGCATAACAAACAAGTTTGGTTTGATTCAATATGATCGTTTTTCTAACGCCATACTCTCGATATTGTTTTAGAACCATTATAACACTTAATAATATCCTAAGATCATGAATAACAACAACACCTGAGCTAGTCTTAGAGGCGAGACTAGGAATGTTATTTTACCATTTATTGTTTCACACGTGCATATGAGTTTTCCACTGAATAACACATTCCAAGATCATAGCATTATAGCATAGAATATGAACTCTTAATTATGAATATAGAAATATAATAATACAATAGTATTGCCTCCAAGGCATATATTTCCAACAGGACTGGCATGAATGCGGTGCCCACAGCGGAGCGGACGTGCTGGAAAGGGTTTTGGATGGGGACGAGCGAGCGGATACATATGTGACACGAGTCCGAATGCCCGCAAACCCCCCTTGATTTGGTGCCGGTTAGCGGGATTTCAGACTCTCAGTGCGTCCATGGGCGTTTGCGGCACAACATTGGGTGGCAAAAAACTTCTTAACACTGTAGTCCTGATTTTTAGGGGCAATTTGCGGTATAGCGTTGAGAGATTCCCTAAGAGCATCTACAACCGAAGCCCTCATATCGTTCCTTAAAGTCTGGGCGGTCTGCCCAGTCACTGCACGGACAACAATTGTCACCCAACCAATCTGCTCATAGCTAGCCCAAACGTCCAGGCTGACCGACACCCCCCGTACCCAGCCCATATCTCCCATATCTGGGCAGATATGGGGCAAACCGGGTGCGCCTAGACGCCGCTGCCACATTGGACCACCCCATGCTGACCCCCGCCATCCCCACCCCTGTCCCCACAAATACCCGACCACGACCAAACCCTAATCACTTCTCTCGACCACTCTGCTCCACTGCCCATCTCCTCCCCTTCCTCCTCCCTCCACCTTGGTTCGCAACGAATCCAACTCATCGACTGGGCGACGCTCGTCAAGGATGACTCCACCTCATCCACTCCGGACGACGAGGAGCTCGTCCCACGTTGCCCTTTGCCGGTCGCAGATGGGAATGGGCGGGAGCTCCTCCTTCGTGGCATCCCCAATGGCCTAGAAGGGCACCTGCAGCTCTACACCAGCCCATGGCCACACGTCGTGGTCCGTCCCTTCCCTTGTTAGGCGGTAGGGTGACCCGTGGCACCCGTCACCACCATCCCCTGCTCCTCCCGGGTGGTGTTGGCTGCTCGCGCCCACACCACCGAGCCCGAGACCATAGCTGCCAGAATTTGAGGTGCGCGTGTATCGCCGTGCAAGGTAGATGGCGGCGCAGGCCGCCTCCATCCGACCTAGTTGCGGGTCCTACAAATCCATGCCGAAGGCGCTTCTCCCGCCGCAGATGGCCACGAGATCGTCATCAACGCTATATGCCTCTCCTTCACTTGGGCGAAGAAGGACACCTGCCGCCGGCCCCATAAAATGTAACGTCCCTCAGCATCGGGCTCAAGGAGTCCAGGCGGCTCGCGAGGTAGAAGGCAACCGCTACGGAGAAAGTCGCCCGTCGTATGATCGGGATCATTTCCTCCTCCTCCGCCGCCGGCGGAACCACATACGACGGTGACGACTCTCCTCTGGTTACCGAGGACTACAACCGCCGCTCCGGAGGGGAAGCGGTCGACGAGGAAGTGGTAAAGTCCGACGGTCCTTTTTGTTTATTTACTTAATCTAGCTTCTTGTTTTAGTTAAGTGGGTGAACTTGTCATTTTGGGTTGAATTGTGCAATACTTTAATCCCCAATCTATGTATGGACATGCTATGTGTTGCATGATTTGTATGAATTCGGGCCAGATATTTGAGAAACACGGTTGCGGACGTGGAGAAATGGGGGAGGGGGTTGATTGGTCACTTTCTGCGGAGACCACCACGGATGTGTAGGGTGTATAAGTTAGACAATTGTGGTTGTGGATGCTCTACACCCCGATAAAATGGAGGGCTCTGGTTGGTTGAGGTTGTAGGCAGCATGTGGAATAAAAGTGTCAGCCAACTTGGCCCACCTGCCAGTTCCGCATGTGATTTTTCTCCTGATTTCTCTTGTACGCACTGTATCAAAACAATTGTCGCTGCTGTGGTGGGCCTCACCTGCCCCCGAGTGCATAGAGGCATTTCTCCGACCACAAGGCATCTTTATCTTTATCCCGTTTCAGCAGGGCAGGATGCTACGGCCAGCGGCAGCCGCCGTTTACCCGTCATCCTACTACGCCCCACCGCCGCGATTCCCAGCGCTTCTGGCCGGACGACGCTCCGCCGCCATAGCCGTCCGGTGCGTGAACCGCGACACGCCCGATACCTCGAAGGCGAAGCTGAAGGTCGGCTCGCCGATCGTCATCACCGAGGAGCCGCCCATGCTCAAGACCGCCGCGTCGGTGCCGTCGCTCCGGCAGAACGCCGGCCGCGTCAAGCCCGGCGACGTCGGGAGGTAGCGCTCCTATACCCTATACAAGCACTTTGAATGTATATGCGATGTCTCTTATGCCTGACATCCCCGCGGCGTTGCGCAGGATAATGTCGCGGAAGCCGAAGGACGTCTGGGCCGTGCGGCTCGCTGTCGGCACGTACCTGCTGGACGGAAAGCACTTCAAGCCCCTGGAGGTCGTCGAGGACGAAGGCGGTGAAGATCAACCCCAAGATGAATGAGCATCAGATCCAGCAACAAACAGCAAAAAATTCTTAGTACATGTTAGTATGCTGCACAAACTGCAATGAGTGAATTCAGGATTCAGGAACAAGGATGCAGATTTTGGTTTCGCATTCGCCACTTTCACCGATAAAATAGCTGGAGCACGCGAAGCACAAACGAATTAGCAGCAGCCTCCAGGGGCTTTGTCTGGTTGAACATGGGTGCAGCCACGGAAGAGTGTGAATCGGTCATAGAACTACACAGATTGCACACACGGAAAAACAGTTATTTATATTTATATATATTCTGCTGGGATCTTGGGTTTCCGGTCGTGCTCAAGGGTTGCTTCTTCCATGGCTGTTTAATCCCGACAACGATGCTAACCACTTTCTCGAGTTCTTCTGCAGCTTCTTTGCCTTCTGGAGAGCACCCAGACCTTGCCGTATGTGGTGGGTAGCATTTGAAACCTTGGAAAAACATGATGGCATGACAGTGCAAATGTTAACAACATTTCGTTAGCTTGCTTCATAAAAATCGGTTAGGTCCATTTAGAACAAGCTGTTCCCAGAAGTCTGTCTTACATGTGTCGCTGTGGTTGATCATGTCTCCTTTAGCCTCAACCAATACTGCCATATCCAGGAATATCTACAAGGCAAAACCGAGGAAATGGGGTACAGTACGAGATATTACACCCCTGCCATTCACATATGCATGGTGTGAACTATAAAATTGTATAAGAGCTTATGCAAATGAAAGGTAACCTGCTGCAACTCCAGAAGCTTGCTCTCTAGATCTCCTACAGCATCATGCCGCTCCTGTATCTCAGCGGCAGTATCCAATATCTGGAAGATGGAAGATTATCCTGATGAGATTTTTATGCAAGTGTCCAAATAATGACCAAGTTATAACTCATATACCTGGCCTCTCCCATGCTGTTGAACCGCATCTCTGAAAATTTGCTCGCTTCGTCCTGTCTCGATTAAATCGTCAATTGTCTTCAGGTTCCAAAGTAACAAAGGAGGCACACTGTAAGATAGACAATAGAAAAAAAAACATGGCAAATCAAAGCACAAATTTTATCATAGAAAAAAAAAACTTGCAACTATACCTCTTGATTAGGGCGATTACCAGTTACAGTAAATACACTTCTATCAACAACTTCCTGGTACTCCTGCCGGATTGATTCTCTCAATACCTGCATTAGAGGGTAACAACACCGTATCATTCACATAGTTGCAAGATTGCATTATATACTCTATCTTCAGAGACATCAGGCTTATAGCATACTATCAATCTACCATAATGGCCAAGAAACACTCTTCTAAAGTAAATGAAAGCCGAAAGGAGGACAATTTGCAAAACATAGTTCAGTAGTATCTTTCTTTTACTTTTTATAACATAGAAGCATCAATGAAGCCACTTCCACTGCTTATGAAGAGCTAGATGTTCAGAATTCATATAGCTGGATCCTGGATGTCAGGATGGCTCATAGGCATGGGAAAGCAGAGTGGTTTCTTCACGTTGCTCTATGAGGTTGGGCATATCCCCAGTAGTAAATAGAAACATGGGCCGGTTTTAACCTTTTGTGTGTTTCTAAAGATTATTAGGCATTAGAGAGAACATTTCTATACCTATATATACCAATAAAACAAGGTGCGTTTCGCCGATTTTTTCATCCGTTCATCGCTGAAAAAAAGAATTCTACCCGAGGCGGTACTAAATTCTTATGTGTTTGTCTGCTAGAAAAAGAATTTTCGGTCGTGGGCCGCGCGTTTTGGCCGAGCAAAGCCAGCCCACTTACTTTTCAGCCCAGGCAGCTGCGAAAATTCTATTTCCCACACTGGGCAACAAATAGTCAGAGTTTCGCACAAGACAACCAATAATGGGCTGGCCCATTTTTTCTGTGTTTTACTTCTATTTTTATTCTCCTTTACTTATCTCTTTTTTCCCTTCCAAGTTTATTTTTCTTTTAGAATTTAGTTTATAAATTAAAAATTCTCATAACCGTTAGGAATAAAAAAATTGGAAAATGTTCAGGGTTCCAATTTTATTTTCCTATTTTGAAAAATATTCGGAACTTGCAAAAAGTTTCCCATTTTTTCAAAAAAATATATTGTTTTCCAAAATTGTTCAAGATTTCTAAAATGAAAATGGCATTTGAAAATGTTCCAAATTCGAAAAATATTCCTTTTTAGTGAAATTTTCAAAATTAAAAATATTATTTGTGTATAAAGGAAGCACATTTTCTAAAAATCATATGAATTTTCAACACATTTTCCCATTTAAAAAAATGTTCACAAATTCATATAATGTTCATGTTTTTATAAAAAAGTCCGTGTTTTCAGAAAATATTTGTGCATTTTAAAAGATGTTCCCTTTCATATTTTGTTCGCGTTTTTTTTGAAGTGTACATAATTTTCGAAAAACTGTTCAGGATTTAAAAAATTGTTCATGTTTCCTAGAATATTCAGAAGCTTCATATCTTAAAATCCCCTCGACTGAAAGGATGAGTAGATTGAATAACTCATGGGCCTTCTCTGGCGTACGATGTCGTAACAATTAAATGCCTTTTATCAATGTTGGCAGCGGAGGGCCTTTCGTGCCTACTAAAATCAGAAAACCAGTCATCCTAGCTTGGCGGCATTAAGGTGGCACCATCGGCTCCATCGGTGAACCACCTTTTATGCGCGGATGATAGACTGCTGTTTTTCAGAGCAAGTGTTAATGGAGCGGAGGAGGCATCAAACCTGTTGGAGTCATATTGTATGGCATCGGGTCAGAGAATAAATAGAGACAAATCATCCATCTTTTTCAGCAAAGGGACTCCGGATATAGTTCGAGATGCAGTAAAGGGCTTCCTGAATGTCCCTAATGAATCACTGAGTGATAGATACTTAGGGCCCGTTCGGAAGCAGTCCACGAGCTGGCTTCCGAAAATCGCTCCGAGAAGCCGCACCGAACGAGTCCACTTCGAGAATCTGGCTCCGCGGAGACGAGGATTCGGCAGTGCAAAAATCACGGAGACGAGAAGCTGCCCAGGCCCAGCTTCACAAATATCAGAAGTGGGAGTTGCTCAAAATTACGGTAGCAATGCCACCCCGAAGTAAACTACTCGAATCGTTTTCCTCGACGTCTCCTCTGCTCTCGCACCTCAGCTCGTACTCTGCTCGTACAGAAACGAACGGGGCGACCTCCTCTGCTGTCGCAGCCCTAGCCGCCGCCCCGTCGCCGGTCGGCCGCCGCGCCGCCGTCCGCCGCCGCTCCTCGGATCTACAGCCCGCCCCGCAAGTCTCCGTCCATCGACGCTCGCAGCAGCCGCCCAAAGTCCCCGTGGTGTTGTCTCCCCATCTGCCGCCACTCCCTCCGTTGGTCGCCGCCGGCAGCCGCACGAAGTAGAGGTCCCGACGGGCCTGGCCGCAAGATCCACGGTACAGAAGCCATTCCCCCAGGTCAAGGTGAGCAGCCACCTCCCCCCTCTTGTAGTACTCTGATTCAGCCTAGTTCATGCGCTGTGTGTGGACAGCCCCAATTTCCTGTGATATGAACCTGATGTGTGGACTTTTTGCGTATATATGTGTAGTGCAGTCTGTAGTGATATGAATTGATTTCAGATAAAATCAATAATTTCCTTATGTTGGTAGTACATGTTCATGCTGGTACAGTTTATTTTCCATATATTTGGGGACATGATTATATACTGATGGATGATGATTGTTTGCTACATATTCGTGCTGCTACTGATTGTTTGTGAGATGTTAGTGATTGTTTCCCAGAAAATTGGACACATGATTTATACTAATGGACACTGATTGTTGCTACATGTTCATGATGCTACTGATTTTGGTATCTATTTGTGAGATGGCACTGATTGTTTGGCATATATTTTCGAGGAAATGTGTATCCGTAAAGTAACATCATTTTTGTATAGAAATGTCGTCAACTGGGTCTGCCGAATGGACCGATGAGAATACTCGGATTATCGTGGAGTTGTTTGTGAAACAAGTGAAGGCTGGAAACATGCCAAACACTCATTTGACACCCAGTGCATATGATGAGGTGGGAAAGGAGTTCTTGATGAGAACTGGGCTTCAGTACACACCAAAGCAAGTGAGGAACAAATGGACCAAGTTAAAACATGAGTACAACACATTCAAGAAGCTCAAGTAGCGCGAGACTGGAGGGGGTTGGGACTTTGAGAAAAACACTGTTAAACAAGATAATGAGTGGTGGAAAAAGGCGAGAGTTGTAAGTTCGCATGCTTATGTTTCTCAGAAAATAAAATCTGAACTTGTCATGCTTTATGTACTAATGTCTCTCTTTCATACAATAGGACCTTCCAGGTTGTGGCAAGTTCAAGAAGCATGGACTCCGTAACGAAGAAGGCTTGCGCGTCTTGTTTGAGGATATCAGTGTTGATGGCACTGACCATTGGAACCCCGCATCTGGTCTGCCTCCCCCCTCTAGTTCGGCATTGAAAACAGCCTTGAATGTTGACGAAATCACCGATCTTGATTTGGAGGATGATAGTGAAGAGCAACCTTCTCCGACAGTAGCTAGTTCATCTAAAGTGAGGCTTGGGGTCACGATTCCAGAGAAGAACAAGAAATCGAAGACTTCACAAGTGATGCAAGAGGAGATTAGAAAGATTAGTTCTATTGCCCAAGCTTCACACACATCGTTTCAGTCTTTTCTACAGAAAGATGAGACCATTTCTGTTGCCTCTACCATGGATTTAGTTCGTGCTTGTGGTGCAACAGACGACACTGATGAGCATTTCATTGCTAATGAGCTCTTTCTGAAGAGAGAGCAAAGAGAGATGTTCTTGCACATGACATCCGACTCTCGAAAGGGTTGGTTGCGTAGGAGGTTTGACCTAAAGTATGGGAACTAGTTTGTTCTATCTTATCTTAGCTATGGGAACAATATTTATGCGTATGTTGGTGAACCTATTATTATCTTGTGCTATCGGTACAATATTTATGCCTATGTTGGCGAACCTATTATTATCTTGTGCTATCGGTACAATATTTATGCCTATGTTGGCGAACCTATTATTATCTTGTGCTCGGAACAATATTTATGCTTATGTTGGTGAACCTATTATTATCTTGTCGGTGAACATATTTATTCTTATGTTGGTGAACATATTGTTTTGCTTGATGCTAACTATTGTTTGATATGGCAGATGTCATCGGATAGTGATAGTGAGGATGACAATAGTTATGAAACAATGAGGAATTTGGTTATGCATCAACAACATAATATGAACATGCTTTGTTCAGGTGCAGCAGTCATATTTGGCAAGTATTGTGAAAGTTGGGTGATGAAGGCTGAACCTCGGAAATCTATTTTGAGTGGATTTGGATGGCTTCAAGAGACTATTGCCACACCGGGAGAGACCTACACAATGTTGAGAATGACGGCAAGTGTGTTCTTTGATCTTCATGACTTGTTGGTACGTAACTATGGTCTAAAAGAAACAACCTTTGTTAGCACTTATGAGTCTCTTGCTATGTTCTTGTGGACATTGGGAGGTTGTGAATCAAATAGAAGAACTCAAAATCGCTTCAAACATTCAGCGGATACTATCCATCGTAAATTCCATGAGGTTCTACAATGTGTAGTGAACATGGCATCTCACTACCTTAAGCCACAAGACCCAAACTTCCACATTGTGCATGATCTAATTAAAAAGGATAGGAGGGCTTATCCTCATCTCAAAGATTGCATTGGTGCAATTGATGGGACTCATATAAGAGCTTCTATTCCCGATGGGCCACCAAAAGTTAGGTACATTGGGAGGACGGGCATGACAACTCAGAATGTGATGGCGGTATGTGACTTCGATATGCACTTCACTTATGCTTCAATTGGGCAACCTGGTTCTATGCATGATACAAATGTATTATACCATGCAATTGAGAAGGACAGGCCCACCTTCCCCCATCCTCCAAAAGGTGAGCATTTCTTTTCATTACAAGTTTACACATGATGTTCTCTATCCTCCAACTAACATGTATGTGTGTTGTCAATTTAGGCAAGTATTACCTTGTAGATGCCGGGTATCCTAATAGAGATGGATATCTAGCACCATACAAAGGAGAACGGTATCATGTCCCTGACTTCCAAAGAGGTTCACCTCCAAACACTCCTAAGGAGAAGTTCAACAAGATTCACTCTTCCAAACGCAATTGCATAGAGAGAACCTTTGGAGTGTGGAAAATGAAATGGCAAATTCTCCTCAAGATGCCAAACTACTCGTTCCAAACACAGATGAAGATTGTTGCAGCTACTATGACATTGCACAACTATGTTCGCCTCCATGACAAAGACGATCTCCACTTTATTCGATGTGAAAGAGATCCGGATTATGTGCCAACAATTCCGGATAGATATAAGAAGTATGTTATTCCTCCGAGTGCATCGGATGCTTCAACTTCAGAGGCAAGTGCTCCTGACATGGATAGGTTTAGGAATGAACTAGCCATGGCCGTTGCTCTTGGTTGGTGAAGTCATGCTTCTGGTCCATACTATTTGTTCCCTGTTTGATTTGCAAACATATGCAAATTTGATGCAGCTTTTATGGTACTGCATATGTCAAACCTTGTGGTTCTTCATCTTAACTTGAGGGAATTCAAAACTCTACATGTTCAGTACATTTTTTTGCATTTGTGCTAGCTAAAACTGCTCTCTGTACAACCAAAACTGCTCTCTGTACAGCCAAAACTGCTCTTGATACATCGAAATATCTCTCTGTACAGCCAAAATCGAAGGAATCTGTACAGACAAAAAAAAGAACCTACTTCTAATCTGGCCTGCATCGCACATGTGAGCCCAGCCGGCTTTCACTACTGAAATGGGCTTTACACCTGTCCACCTGAATGGGCTTGATCCTACCTTACTAGGCTGCCAGCCCATGCATACGCAGCTGCTCCCCACTGCTGCACCGAACACTCGCTGGCTCCACGAGAATCCAGCTAGCGCCAGCTTCACGAGAAGTTGGCTCGTTTCGGAAGCCAGCGAGCTTCCGAATGGGGCCTTAGGAATGCCAACTGATGTGGGGCATTCCAAGAATGGCACTTTCAAATATTTAAGTGATCGTGTGTGGGACAAGGTCAAGGGATGGATGAGCAAATGTTTATCAGAGGGAGGAAAAGAGGTTCTCATCAAATCAGTAGCCCAAGCTATCCCAGTATTCCATGTCATGTTTTAAACTGCCGAGAGGATTATGTGATCGTATAAAGTCTATTATCCGGAAATTTTGGTGGGGATGCAACCAGGGACAAAGGAAGCCTGCTTGGGTCTCCTGGGATGTAATGATGAGACCAAAACACTTGGGAGGCTTGGGATTCAGAGACTTGGAGCTGTTTAACTTAGCTCTGCTGGCTCGTCAGGCATGGAGGCTGTTCATGGAACCGTCCACGTTGAGTGCCAGAATTCTCAAGGCAAGTTACTTTCCGGACTGCTCTTTGCAAGATGCTCAACTTGGAGCTCGCCCCTCTCAGATTTGGCGAGCAATACTTGAGGGGAGAGATGTAATGAAACAAGGCATCATCCGGAGGATTGGGAATGGTCAGACGACAAATATCTGGTCGGATAATTGGATACCTAAAGAAAATACACCAAGACCGATCACCTCCCTTGTGCAGAACCCTCCAACGAAGGTAGCGGAGCTGCTATAGCCAGCTACTGGATCATGGAATGAAGGTTTGGTCCGGTCGGTGTTTATATGATTTGATGCGGATGCTATTTTGAGAATCCTAGTTTGCACACGCAACATAGATGATTTTTGGGCATGGTACCCAGACAAAAAAGGGAGGTTCACTGTCAGCTCAGCTTATAGATTCCTGGTTAGCACCAAGATGCAGCGAGAGGAGTGGCTAGAGGGCCGATCTATGTCTTCTTCGGGACAGGAGGAATAGAGGGCCTGGTCGGCTCTATGGAAAATAGTAGTACCGTTGAAGATCAAAGTTTTCGTATGGAGACTCGCACGTCATTCGCTACCTGCCACAGATGTGTTGCATCACAGAAACATGGCTACCCAAGACATATATCCCCTGTGTGGGTGCCAAGATTCATGGCGACATGCGTTGATCTCCTATACCATGTCGCGGTGCGTGTGGGCTCTTTCAGATGCAGATGTGGTGCATGCGATGTCTGAACTGGAAGAACCAAGTGCAAAGAGGTGGTTGTTTGAGTTACACAGCAAGCTTGATCACTCCAAGTTCACGACGATGGTTGTCACATTATGGGTTGTTTGGTACGCATGCCGAAAAGCAATGTACGAAGCAATTTTTCAACCGCTGCAACAAACTTGTGCTTTTGTGAACAACTTCCTTGCAGATTTGCAACAGCTCAAAAGGGGTCCAAGGGTGGCTAGCCCAACAGCAGCGGTGATCCGGCCGCAATGCTGGCTTGCACCTGAATCGGGTGCTATCAAAATAAACGTCGATGGAGCTATGGCACGGAACATGCGGGGAGGTGCAGTAGCAGCACTCTGTAGAGATGAGATTGGCAACTACCTGGGGTCATCGGCAGTGTTCTATGGAGGTATCACCGATCCCATGATGTTAGAAACCCTCGCTTGCAGGGAAGGACTAGCGCTGGCAGCTGATCTGGATGCTCACGCCTTGGTTTTGGCTTCTGATTGCGAGGGCGTAGTCACTGACATCAACAGAGGGACAAGTGGTCCTAATGTAGCTATTACACATGAAATATCAGCTCACTGCTCTAGTTTCTCTTCTTGCAAGTTTATTTTTAAGTGTAGAAATTTCAATTTTGAGGCTCACAATCTCGCAAAGCATGCATGTAATCTAGGTATAGGCAGACATGTGTGGTTGGGCACTCCTCATGACCCGACTATTGTACCTATGAGCATTTCTCTTATTCAATAAAGCATGCGAGATTTCTCAAAAAAAAAGATCAATGAATGGAAACATAGCGGATTGATTCCTTCACACATGGCGAAACCGAAAAGCTAAATGTTCCTTTTTCGTGTGCACACAGGGTTTAGCTTGCACATACAATTCCCACTGACTTTAAATGCAAACTATTTTATCTCCCATTGCAACGCACGGGCAGATGTGCTAGTATCTATCTATCTATCTATCTATCTATATATATATATCTATCCATCTATTATTATTTACTAAAAGCACAATGTGGGTCAAAATTAGAGAAATTAGCTTGAAAATTCCATGTTAATCAGAAAATACCGGCCCTTCATCTGATGGACCATTATATATAAAAGAGTTGTAGCCGTTCGATCTCCGTAACATGTAAAGTTAAAGAAATTACCCACCTATGCATCTGACCTAAAGCATTATCCTCTCCATCCAGGATTGGAAAGAAAGAAAGAAATCTCTATTGCACGCTCTCTCCTAAATCTTCGGCGGCCGCTGCAAAAAAAAAATCTCTGGCAGTCGCAGAAAATAAAAGTATCCACCTGCCGTGGCAAATCCTGTCTGATTTGACCGTGGCAGTTTCCTGATCTTGCCCTCAGCGTGGCTCATACGGCCTTGACCGCCCCCATCATTATCGCCTTTGGGGTAGAGGATTTCTTCATCCAGCATCATCAAGTCAATCAGTAATTCAGTAGAGATGCAAGATACATACATTAATACATGAGTAGTGCACGGGATCCCATCATGCATGCAAGATGCAACCTTTTCTGCTTTGATCTCTGATGCAATCAGAGGATACATATGTGCTGCACATCAGTGTGCAACCTATTGAAGTACGGTTCCTCTTCTGTTTTGATCAGAGATGCAATCAACGGATGCATACGTGCTACACATGAGTTGTCAACCAATCGTAAACAAGTACTCCCTCCGACCAAAAATACTTGTCATCAAAATGGATAAAAAGGGATGTATCTAAAACTAAAATACTCTAGATACATCTCCTCTTATTCATTTTGATGACAAGTATTTCCGGACAGAGGGGGTAGTCAACAATGTAGATGCCTAAGAGTTTGGGTAACTTGATCTATTTCATCTCTCATGCTATTTCTTAAGAAATAAAACAATATGTACTATGTGTTATCTTAACCCATGCAATTCTCTTTTACAATATTCCACAGATATCGCACCTAGACTACTAATTGTTAAGCGCATTAGTTCTCTACAAGGGACGAGATATGCATGGACAATCAAGGTTAAGATTTAAGACTTTGGGAACCAGTTAATCCATTGACTGATGAACTTATTAGCAATGATATGATATTAACAAATAAAAGGTACAATTATTGTATGTGTATTTCCTGAATAAATCTTCTCATTATTCGATGCCCTCGAGTCAGATAGATTTAAGACATGAGAGGAGGTAGATTTGGAGAAGAAGTCAAGAGGAAATAGCAGGAATGGCGTCAGCTCGCTCCTGTGGAGGTTCTCCTCGCCATCGACGACCCTGAAGGATGACGACGAATTTGGAACTACCCAACTCTCTTTGCTCATGAATCTAGTAGGTGAAGAGTAGACGACCGAGAGATACCAATTTGAGTTCACTTGTATGCAGTTTTTTTGGAACATTCAACATTGATAATTCTCCCTACCATATATATAGCAAGTGAATCAAAATCCTTGGATCGGGTCACACATAGGGGATGGCTCCCCACCTCCCACCTCTCCTGGCTCCCCACCCCAACTCCACCATAGTCCATGGCGATCTATAGCTTTTTCCAAGATGGAAGGGCTATTACATTGGGATTTTGCACCGGGCTTGGCCCATGCAGATATGTTGAGACATAGGTTTGGTTCCACGGTTCATTTCTCCCCCTCCCAGGACATCAAGGAGTTCTTTTTGGTTGTCTCGTTCTCTTCGGCCTCCTTTTCTCTTTCAGTGGATTCAGTTGGCATTGCTCTACAGTGTTGCATTGGCGGCATGGCATCAGTTCTGGTTTCAATGTTGTCCAACTCAGTTCACGATCTTTCCGTTCCTCTGTGGCCAACAATAAAGTGGATCATTTCATCTATGGTCTTAAGGATCGTATTTGGCCAGACTTCGTTTGCCACTTCCATCTTTTCAATAGACGCTTCTCATGGGCTTCTTCTAAGCAACACTCGCATGCTAATGACGAATTGGTAGATCTCTCTACAAGGAGACCTGTGGCGGTCAAATCACATTTGGATTTCCTCCACAAGAATGCTACTTTGAGTACTGCCTCAGTACATGAACTTAGCAAGTTTCATATTACTCCTATCAATCATATGCAGTTCTCCAATAAGAATTTTGTTGAAGCCACAACTTCTTCTGTGAATTCAGAGAACTTTCGAATGAACAACATGATACTGGATCCATAGGAAGTTCAAATTTCAAATTCTGGCGCCCTTATTGGACCGGCCGAGATGGCAAATCAACAGTTATTATCTGAGGTTAATGCCCCCCCTATGGCAATATTATTTACACCAGGAGAAATTAGAGGAAACACAAGAGGCCAATTATCTTATTTTTGGATCCTTTAAATGCTTGCTTAATGCTTCGTATCCTTCCCCACCACAGTGCTATTTGAAATCGGCCTACAAATATGCTCCTCAACATTCCAAATGGCCGTCGGTCCTCACGACTAAACATAAAGCCGATTTGGCCCAAGCCCAATATAATTGGGAAGAGATCAACAACCTAGCCTCTAATTGGGGCGTGCTCTGTGCAAAATGCCTACAATGGGGACACCCGAAGATATCTTTCCCAGGGAGGCTCATTTGCATTAACTGCTCTGCACCTGGGCATAAGGCAATTGTTTGCCCACAAAAAATTGGCAAGTACAATTGAATCAATTACCTCTGCTCTTTCCTCAAGCCCCTCCGGATCAGATGCACCTACTAATTCTATACCCAAATCATTCCAAAAGAGGAAGAATCGCCCCATTGTCTGATGCGAGAGTTGCGGCCACTATGGACACATGTCATCATCTTGCCTAAAGCTCCGTAAGGCACAAAGATGGCAGTGGGTCCCCAAACGACGCACAGTTTCCATTCCTACCCCTCACGGACTGCCTTCCGCCTCGGCATCACCACCCCCTCGGCCTATCGTTGTCACTCCACCGCCATCCTCCACCTTGGCTCTCCCCGTCGCAACCATGGCAAACTACCCTCTGAACCCCGTCCCCTTCCTCCCGCGGGGCTGGGCGGTGGAGCCCGAGCCAGCAAACCGGGTCGTCCACAGTGGCATGGTGGTGATACCTATCCCGCCGCTCAACCATGACTTCCTCGCCATTGCGGAAGCCAACCACTTTGTTCCTCTACATCACCGAGCGGCCGTCAGGGACACGGTGGAGGGCATGCTGCACGAATCTCAGCTGTTCACCATGGAGGCCAGTGATCATCCCTTTGGTATTGGCATCTTTGGCTTTGTTGATTCCTTTACTAGAGTTACTGTCATGGTGACTCCATTAGAGCTAGAAGAGGAAGATCTCTTGATCACTTTCGTCCCACACAATGTTGCTTTGAACAGGCGTACTACCACTTTTGGTCCTCAACTCTGGTTGCTTTACTTTGGCTTTCCTTATGACTATCAGATGGAGTTTTACATTAACAAGTCCGTTGGGGGTTTTGGTGGATTGATTTCTTGGTATAACCCAAGGCAAGACCACATGTATGTGATGGTCCAAGTCCAAGTGGTTCACATGAGATTGATCCCCATGTTCGTCAGTTAGGAGGGGCCTATGATTGTTGGACTGTGCAAGTCACCATACTCTGTAGTAACGACTGGAATGCCCACTTACCAGAAGTTCCACCTGCTGGTGAAGAACCACCGCCCCCAAATGGTGACCCGCACCCCCAGTTTGGCCCTGTGATGACAGTCGAGCAGCTCTACCAGCAGCAAGTTCATAACTGGCTCGTGCAAAATGGGGCACCACCTACTGCAGCTCCGACAGAGAACCAAGATGATGACACTGATGAAGTTCAGATTGACACATCTTGGGGAGGTTGGCCTGCTCCTCCTGTCCCGCAGCCTCAGATGTCACCATACCTCATGAACTTCCAGGCATGGCTAGCAGTGTAGGGTTTTTCTGTTAAAGATGGCATTGTACCCGAGAACAACATTTTTGATACTGCTGCTCAAGCCTGGAACGATTCCATTATATTCTCCGATGACTCCAGCACAAACCAGGAAGATCTAGCTCGGATCATATATGATAACACTGTTGTGCATGGCCCTCTCATTGCCCCGGGCACAACTCAGGAATACACCTCTTAGGAAACCATCACCCTGATAGTTCAAGTGCACAATACTGGTGTCCAGTTCAGCTTGTCAGCACAAGGAAATGAGGTCATGAATTTTCTTCTTGCCAACTCTGGCCCCCGCAGACAGCTTAACACCTTTCTCTCTACTACCATCCGCCCCATTCTGGCCACTTTTGGCCCATGGAGCAATGGATATGGCCTCAGGAATGTGGATGCGCAGTTTGAAGTTCAAATCTCCATCAACAATGAAGGCCTCAACATTCTGCAGCTTCCCAGCGCCAACTCCGCACCTCGTTACACAAGTCTGACAAATGTTGTCATTCAGGAAACTTCTGAATCACCTGACAACCCGACTGCTGCAAATGTCACTCCTCACATAGCTACTACTATGCATGGCATCTTGGCACTTTCTTCCTCTGCTAATGAGGCTGAACTCACTTCTGATACTGATGCTGATCACACTAATGAAAATACTACTGCTCTGACTGGCGAAATTGTTGTTGCTATGGATATAGAAGTGGTTGCTCCTGATGTTGATCACACTAATGAAAATACTGCTGCTGTGACTGGCAAAATTGTTGTTGCTATGCCTGTAGATGTGGTTGATCTCTCTTTCCAGGAGTCTCAGCTCATGCTTGGTGGTAGGGCTCACCCCTCTCCAACCA